>NC_134561.1:11190200-11217700 GCF_025594145.1 Primulina tabacum
TTTGTGCCTCCAGCACCGAAGCCACAACAACCACCTCCAAGATTCGAGGGTGGCAGCAGCAGTGGAGGGAAGAAAGAATTTTTGAAAGCCAGAGGAAAGCAATTTAAGAAATCTTGCAGCAATTCTTCTAGCTCCGGTGATTCCTGACAGAGCCAGAGTTATATTGGAGTTTATTGCAAGACTTGCGGAGGAAGACATGCAACTGAGCAATGCCAGGGAGTAACTGGTAGTTGCAACATCTATAAACAGCCGGGAAACTTTGCTAAAGTGTGTCCATAGAGAGGGTCCCAAAGATCTCAGGGAGCCGAGTCATCGGGATCAGCAGCACAGACTGAGAGACGATCAGCTGATGTTCATATATTCCAGCCAGCGCCGGCTCAGTCACAGCAGAGGCCAGGAGGTAGCCAGATTGTTAGCCAGCCTCCTAGACAGCAGGCCAGAGTATTTGCTTTGACCAAGGAGCAGGCACAGGAAGCACCAGATGACGTTGTGGCAGGTAACTGTTCCTTATGTGGTTACCCTGCTTATGTATTGTTGATACCGGTGCTTCACATACTTTTATTTCTGAACGATTTGCATTAAGTCATGCATTGCCTGTAGAGTCTTTAGCTACTGTAGTGTCTGTCTCTTCTCCTTTAAGGACAAGTTTGATATCCGTAAATTCTGTAAAACATTTTGTACTACAATATGACGGGCATGAGATTGAATTAGATTGCATCGTACTTGGGTTGTCAGATTTTGATTGTATTATCGGTATTGATATGCTGACCAAGTACAGAGCTACAGTTGATTGTTTCCACAAGATAGTGAGATTCAGACCAGATATGACGGAAGACTGGAAATTCTACGGTAAGGGTTCTAGATCGAGAATTCCTTTAGTATCCGTATTATCTATGACTCGATTGTTACAGAAAGGAGCAGAGAGATTCCTTGTATATTCAGTAGATTTACTGAAGTCGAGTCCATCCTTGGCTGATTTGCTAGTGGTACGTGAATTTGCTGACGTTTTCCCAGACGAGATCCCGGGATTACCTCCAGTTAGAGAGATAGACTTCAGCATTGAATTGATGCCAAGTACAGTGCCAATTTCTAGAGCCCCGTACAGAATGGCACCAATTGAATTAAAAGAATTGAAAGATCAGCTAGAAGACTTACTGGCCAAGGGGTACATCAGACCGAGTGTTTCTCCTTGGGGTGCTCCAGTATTGTTTGTAAGAAAGAAAGACGGTTCGATGAGACTCTGCATCGACTATCGGCAACTGAACAAGGCAACGATAAGGAATAAATATCCTTTGCCTCGTATTGATGATTTGTTTGACCAGTTGCAGGGTTCTTCAGTATATTCCAAAATTGATTTAAGATCGGGATATCATCGGCTGAGAGTAAGAGATTCTGATATCTCAAAGACAGCATTTAGAACAAGGTATGGACACTATGAATTTATTGTCATGCCATTTGGTCTGACGAATGCTCCAGCTGTATTTATGGGATTGATGAACAGGGTATTCCAGAAATATCTCGATGAATTTGTAATTATATTCATTGATGAAATTTTGATTTATTCAAAGAATATGAGCGAGCATGCTGAGCATTTAAGAACTGTATTGCGAATTTTAAGGACTGAGAAATTATATGCTAAACTGTCGAAATGCGAGTTTTGGTTAAGACAGGTAGTATTTTTGGGACATATTATATCCAGAGATGGGATATCAGTGGATCCCAGCAAAGTTGAGGCCGTGATTTCTTGGCCAAGACCAACGTCAGTGCCCGAAATTCGCAGTTTCATGGGTTTAGCGGGATATTACCGTCGTTTCATTAAAGATTTCTCGAGTATAGCTAAACCAATTACTTAGCTGACTCAGAAGAATGCTCCATTTGTTTTGTCTGAAGAATGCGAGACCAGTTTTCTAGAGTTGAAAAAGAGATTGACCAGTGCTCCGGTGTTGACTATTCCATCCGGTACTGATGATTTTGTGGTTTATTGCGACGCCTCTCACAGAGGGTTGGGATGTGTTATGATGCAGCGAGGGCATGTTATTGCTTATGCCTCCAGACAGCTTAAACCAGGACATCGATTGGAATATCAGGTACGTGATAACGTCTTGTATGTAAATAATCATTTGGTTGTGCCGAATGTTTCTGATTTGAGACGATAGATATTGTCAGAAGGGCACAACAGTCGATTCAGTATTTATCCTTGTGGCAGAAAGATGTATAATGATTTGAAAAGACAGTTCTGGGGGAAACAAATGAAGACTGATATTGCCGAATTTGTTTCCAAATGTCTGAATTTCCAGCAGGTGAAAGCAGAAAGAAAGAAACCAGGAGGTTTATTACAGAGTTTGTCCATTCCTGAATGGAAATGGGATCACATTTCCATGGATTTTGTGACGCAGCTACCGCGTTCCTCCCGAGGTTGTGATGCGATTTGGGTCGTGATTGATAGATTGACCAAATCCGCATGTTTTATTCCGTACAAGATGACGTACAGATTTGACCAGATGGCAGAGATCTATGTCAGAGAAGTGGTCAGATTGCACGGAGTGCCGAAGTCAATTGTATCAGATCGTGATCCTCGATTTACTTCGCACTTCTGGCAGAGTTTGCAGCAGGCTCTCGGTACGAAGTTACATCTGAGTACTGCATATCATCCGCAGACCGACGGACAGTCAGAACGGACTATCCAGACACTGGAGGATATGCTGAGAGCAGTAGTGCTTGATTTTAGCACTAATTGGCAAGATGCATTGCCACTTTATGAGTTTTCGTACAACAACAGCTATCAAACGAGTATTTAAATGGAACCATTTGAAGCGTTGTACGGAAAGAAGTGTCGATCCCCTCTCTATTGGGATGATATCTCTGAAGTGCCTGAGATTGGACCTGATATGATCAGAGATATGACAGAAAAAGTGAAGCTAATTCGAAAGAAAATGAAGGCAACGCAAGACAGACAGGCCTAATATGCCAATGTTCGACGTAGGCCGTTGGTATTTGAGGCAGGAGACCGAGTATTTTTAAAGATTTCACCTTTCAGAGGAGTTGTCAGATTTGGCAAGAAAGGAAAACTGTCTCCACGATATATTGGGCCTTATGAGATTCTTGAAAAGATAGGAGATCGTGCATATCGACTCGCGTTACCGCCTTCATTATCTGGGATACATGATGTCTTTCATGTATCATTATTAAGGAAATACCTTCCTGATGCTTCACATGCTATTCAGCCAGACGAGGCCGAACTGGATGAGACGTTGAGCTATATTGAAAAACAAATTCAGATTATTGATCGTAAAGAAAAACAGCTCAGAACGAAGACCATTCCACTTGTGAAAGTGCAATGGACTCGTCATGGCACTGAAGAAGCAACCTGGGAAACCGAATCAGATATGAGACAAGAATTCCCTGAGTTGTTTCGATAATGTAAACTCTTTAGACCGTTTCTGCATATACTCCCTATTGATATAATTGAATGCCTGTGATTTCGAGGACGAAATCGTATCTTAGGGGGGGAGAAATGTAATGCCCGATATTTTATACCGTGTTAAATTACGATTATTGATTTTTAATCGAGATAATTATGAAAGGGCTAACAGAGACACGAAATGAGATCGCGTGTGAAAATTGATGTGCGAGGACAGTAGCATCGGCGCACATGCGCGACCGGATGCGCGCACATGCGCCAAACAGGCAAAAGACCTCGCGCATCTGCGCGGAAGATGTCGCGCATTTGCGCGAAGCCTTTGCGAGGAACTCCAGAGAGACTCGCGCATATGCGTGGAGATGAGTCACGCATATACGCGAGGCGATGTGCAGGATACGCGCGGAGACCGATTGTCTCGCGCATATGCGCCAATTGGGGTCGCGCATATGCGCGAGACGTGTGCTACAAAGACATGAGCCACGTTTTGGGGAAACATGCACGGTATATATATATATACATATGAAAGAAAATCGAGGAATCAGAGCAAAAATCGAAACTTAAGGGAAAAATTGAAAGGGGATCGGTTACGGTGACCGGAAGCGCAACGGAAGTTTAAAAATCGAAATTTTGCTTGGAATTTTCGGCCACCCCACATTTTGTGTAAAAAATACAAAAACAAACACATGTCATACATAGGGTGTTTGAGAGATATACCTATCAATCTTTAAAAGATTGATTGTGGCTCCAACTTTGTTGTTAAACAACAAAGCTCTTGAATGGCAAGAAGATCTACAAGCTTCCTCCTTGAGCACACCTTGCTCAAAATTAGGCCCACCACTTGCTAAGAAGATCCCCTCTTGTTTTGCACTAGAAAAACAAAAGGATTTTCAAAGAGAAGTGTGTATTTTTCTTCAACAATTGAAGAGCAAAATGGAGAGAAAAATTTTGAGAGAATTTCCAACAAAAATTTCGGCCAAGAGAGATCCTACAATGGGAGTGAGTGTTGTGTCTTGGTGTTGCAAAAAGCAAAAAGCAAAGGTTGCATGCCATGCAATATTTTATTCAAAAGTATTCACAACTCTTCACCTCCCAAGCATGCAAACCCGAGTGGTCTTGTAACATTTACAAAGGGCCCATGGACTTTTTAATTGTCTCAAACATATTTGAGCCCAATTAGACTTTACTTGATTTTACTCAAGCCCACTAGTTAAATAATTATTTCCAATTGGGCTCTACAAGGCCCAATGTTATTTAATTTATTCAACACTTGAATTAATTTAATTATTTGGACTCTACTAGGCCCACTAGTGTTTAATTAATTCAACACTTGAATTAATTTAATTTAGTCCATAATAATGTTTATGAAAATCACAATTTTCAAGTATATTATTCACTTGGACTATTTTTAATTTAGGAACACATTCATAAATTAAAAATTACATTTCTCTCATAGAAGTCATACTTCTATTTCTCTCTACGCTTATAAACTTATTTATAAGCCGTTCAACACATTGAACTATTTTTACTTCTCAACGGGATCGAAAAAGCTAGTACTTGTGTGGCTCTCAATGGTTCATTGATAAAACTAGCCGTGGGTTCACATCTCCAAGTGATTCGGACTAAACATGTCCTTATATGAGCATACCCCAATTGCTCTATTCTTACTTATCAACTCCTTGATAACAAGAATGTCAGAACTCAAGTCTGATAGTACCCAACCAATCATGTTAAACGCCTAGCAGCATCGCTTACATGATTCCCTAGGTATCAAATGATAGTGCCTGCAAGAACCATTCAATTATGGTTAGCGTACAGTACGTCCCTTCAACTCATATATCCTGACCGATTCGACAACCATTGGTTTATCGAGAGTTGTTAATGAATCGATACTTTGTGTCATGTCGTAGTTGCATCGATGGTGTAATCTATGAAACCCTTTTCATAATTACCACCATACTCTGATAAGAGATTTCAAACTACATATACATGAAAAACACATAGGATATCCATACCCGTAGGTAAGTGGTGAATCCCCGACTACAATGCATCGACTCCTATATGTTTCGACAGAACACCCAACCTTGCCACCTGATGACCCCATGAGAGTCGGTAAACAATTCAAAGTGTAATTCTAGCACATAGAGTCTCAATGTTGTCCCGGGTCATAAGGGCTAATGGTGTAGAACATTAAACTAGGACTTTTCCACTCGATAAGTCAGAACCACTTAGAAAGTCCTTTTATGGAGGGTTGTTCAGTGCACTTTACAAGGAGCACCTATGTAATGCCCGAGATTTTATACCGTGTTAAATTACGATTATTTATTTTTAATCAAGATAATTATGAAAGGGCTAACCGAGACACGAAATGAGATTGCGTGTGAAAATAGATGTGCGAGGACAGTAGCATCGGCGCATATGCGCGACCGGGATGCGCGCACATGCGCCAAACAGGCAGAAGACCTCGCGCATATGCGCGGAAGATGTCGCGCATATGCACGAAGCCTATGCGAGGAACTCCAGAGAGTCTCGCGCATATGCGCGGAGATGAGTCACGCATATGCGCGAGGCGATGTGCAAGATACGCGCGGAGACCGAGTTTCTCGCGCATATGCGCCGATTGGGGTCGCGTATATGCGCGAGACGTGTGCTACAAACATTGAGCCACTCGTCCTTATGCATGTTACGTGTATATAGATACATATACATGCAACGCTTTCCTCGGAGGAAAGAAAGGAAACGAGAGCTTCCGGGGGAATTACGTTCAATTCGATTTGTGATCAATCCGTCTGTCCAAATTTGAATCCGATTACGGCACCGTGTTCTGAGCAACGGCAGCTACAACTGGACGTAAGTTTTGTTACGTTTTGTTAAGATTTGAAATCATGCTATGCCCAGAATCAGATACGATTCATATATAGTGTTCTTGACATAGTAGACATCATAGAATCGAAGTCAGATTAAGAAACAGATTGATTATGGAATTGTTATGAATTTAAAAGTTAAATTGACTGAGAAGTGATGTCAGATTCGTATGGTGGTTGATTGTAAATGATTGAAATTGGTATAGACTGATATAGTATTATCAGTATCGCAAGATTGTACTGTTGTACCGTCAGAATTTGATAAGACGGGGATGTTTTGATTTGAATAGAATATTGATACAGTATATTGATATTGTCATTGCCAGAGTGAACATTGACAGACTTCGATTGTATCAGAGCTTCAGCAAGAAAGGTATAAATAAATGTTGATTCAGGATTGCACAACTTGAGTTAGGTTTGACTTGATTTTCCCAAAATCACATACTTTACTTTACTGCATTGATATTTGCAGATTATCAGATTGATATGTTTAGTCTATTGAATTATAGCAGAGCCAGAGTTTGAGTCTAGGGCAGATCAGCCTAGCTAGGGCAGAACCGCCGAGTCTTTGTCAGAACCGCGTAGACTCTAGACTTACGGTGTATCGATGAGCTTAGATGTAGATCGACGTCTATTGTAGACATTCGATACAACATACCAAAGTCTATATTAGATCGGGATCCCTAGGTTAGAAATAAGTGGAGATAAGATAATAAGTCATTGACTTAAATACAGATTCGTATTGATTCATGTAGTAAGATTTGATACATGTTTTAATGTTTGTTTATGCTTTTATATATGTTTTATATGATTGCATTAATACATTGTTTATACTGGGATATTTATATCTCACCGGAGTTATCCGGCTGTTGTCTTGTCTGTATGTGTGCATGGCAACAGGGGGGACAGGTTCAGGGTCACAGAGGTGAAGAAAGATCGAGTTAGAGTGGAGACTACGGACTTGGACTAGAGTGAGGGTTTAAACACTTGTTATATAGTTGTTAAACCTTAGTTGAGACTGATTGTATATAGTGAAAGATTTGTACTTTTAATACTGAAATGTATGTTAAGATGTATGCCATTACGTTCCGCATTTTAAAAAAAAATAATAAAATTAGACACTGTTTATTATAATTGATTAATTAGTCCCAATGACGATTGATAAGATGATTAGCGTCCGGGTCCCCACAACCTATCAGCATGCTTGGACATCACAATGACCCCTACCAATGAAACATGGTACTTACATCCCAGATACTAGTCTCGAACTCGAGCGGCCTATATCCTTCTTAGTGGCGGCTGAATCGACTAGGAACTGTTTAGAATATACAGTATTACAAATAAGAGTTTCATGATACTCATCATATGAGCATCTCATATACTTTCTACTATTTGTATATTCAAGGGCTTTATCTATGCAACTAGCATGTGTATACAGATAAAGAAGTGCCAAAATAATAAATTCAAATATTATTAAAATAAAGACTGTTTATACATAGAGTTTAATCATGAACCCTCGGCCAATACTTGGCTCGACGGGCACCTACTCTAACAATCTCCCACTTGCACTAGTGCCAACTACCCATATGCTTCAAACCCATCGATTCGCGATGCTTCTCGAACAATAGTCAAGGTAAAGGCTTAGTTAGTGGATTAGCAACATTATCAGCGGAGCCGATTTTGTCAATCGTGACATCTCCTCTCTCCATGATCTCTCTGAGGATGTGGTACTTTTTCAATACGTGTTTGGACTTCTGATGAGACCTCGGCTCCTTTGCTTGAGCAATGGCTCCCGTGTTGTCACAAAACACTGGGACAGGAGCAACTCCATTAGGAATGACGCCCAACTCTTGAACGAAATTCCTTATCCAAACTGCCTCCTTTGCTGCAGCTGATGCAGCAATATATTCTGCCTCAGTGGTGGAATCCGCAGTACTGTCTTGCTTGGAACTCTTCCAAGAGACAGTTGCACCATTGAGCATGAATATGAATCCAAAGGTTGACTTCGAGTCATCGATATAGCTTTGGAAGCTAGAGTCGGTAGCCTTCCAATTTAAGTTCTCCACCCCCATAGACCAAGAACAATTTATTGGTCCTTCTCAAATACTTGAGGATGTCTTTCACAGCTTTCCAGTGTGGAAGACCAGGGTTGGATTGATATCTACTCACTACACTTAGTGCAAAAGCCACGTCAGGACGTGTAGATATCATCCCATACATGATGCTACCAATCGTAGATGCATAAGGAATGCTGGTCATCGCCGCTATCTCTGCATCAGTCTTGGGAGACATAGACTTGGATAGGGACACGCCATGACACATTGGTAGATGTCCTCTCTTGGACTCATCCATCGAGAACCGCTTCACGATGGTATCAATGTATGTGGACTGGGTGAGACCAAGCAGTTATTTTGATCTATCTCTATAGATCTGTATTCCCAATACAAAAGATGCTTCACCCAAGTCCTGCATCGAGAACTTACTCGCTAACCATATCTTCGTTGATTGCAACATTCCTACATCATTTCCAATGTGTAGAATGTCATCAAAATACAACACCAGGAATGTCACAGCACTCCCACTGACCTTCTTATACACACAGGGTTCCTCAGGATTCTTAGCAAAACCAAACTCTTTGATTGTACTATCGAATCTGAGGTTCCAACTCCTAGATGCCTGCTTTAGACCATAAATAGATCTTTGAAGTTTGCATACCATATGCTCACTTCCGATAGATGTAAACCCTTCGGGTTGAGACATGTAAATCTCTTCCTTAATATCCCCATTAAGAAAGGCTGTCTTAACATCCATCTGCCATATCTCATAGTCATACCATGCAGCTATGGCTAGCAAAATCCTTATGGACTTGAACATTGCATTTGGAGAAAAGGTTTCCTCAAAGTCAACTCCTTGTCTTTGAGTATATCCTTTTGCCACCAATCGTGCCTTGAAGGTCAATACCTTCCCATTCGCCCCAAGTTTCCTCTTGTAAATCCATTTACACCCTATGGGAACAATTCCCTCAGGTGGATCCACAAGATTCCACACTTGGTTCGAATGCATGGAATTAATCTCAGATTCCATCGCTTTAAGCCACTTGGATGAATCGGCATCAGATAATGCTTCCTTGGAGGTCCTTGGATCACTTCCATGGTTAGGCTCATCATGGCCCTTTTCAAGAAGCAGACCATACCTCATAGGTGGTCTCGAGATTCTCTCGGATCTTCTAGGAGCTTGTATCAACTCTCTTGGCTCCTCGGGTGTGGGTTCTACAACTGTGGGTGTCTCTCGAACCTCTTCGAGTTCTATCATCTTGCCTTTTCTATCTAATAGAAATTCCTTTTTAAAAAGGTTGCATTCCTAGAAACAAACACCTTTGTTTCTTGGGGATGATAGAAGTAGTATCCAACAGAATTCTTTGGATATCCCACAAAGTAACATAAAATGGATTGACTATCCAATTTATCTACCACTACCTGCTTCACATAAGCAGGGCACCCCCATATTCTAAGATAAGAATATTTGGGTGGTTTACCCATCCATATCCCATATGGTGTCTTATCAACTGCCTTTGTATGGACATTGTTCAACAACATTGCCGCTGTTTCAAGCGCATATCCCAAAAACGATGGCGGCAACTCCGTGAACCCCATCATAGACCGAACCATGTCCATCAAAGTCCGGTTACGATGCTCCGAAACACCATTCAATTGTGGTGTAGCGGGCGGAGTCCACTGCGAGAGAATCCCATTCTCCCTAAGATACTCTTGGAACTCGGCACTCAAGTACTCCACACCTCGATCCGATCGAAGTGTCTTGATGCTTCGTCCCAATTGCTTCTCTACTTCACTTCTGAATTATTTGAACCGTTCAAAGGCTTCAGACTTGTATTTCATCAAATACACATACCCATACCTAGAAAAGTCATCGGTAAAGGTGATGAAGTAGGCATGTCCATGCTTAGTGGTGATGCTAAGCGGACCGCACACATCGGTATGGATCAAATCCAATAACCCTTTGGCTCGCTCCACATGGCCCTTAAAGGGAATTTAGGTCATCTTTCCTTTCAGACAGGATTCACAAATCGTGAGAGCATTAATATCAGACATATCAAACATGCCTACTCCCACTAACTTGTTCATCCTTCTTAGGGAAATATGTCCTAATCGAGCATGCCATAATTGTGACGAATTTAGAGTATCTTCTTTGCGTTTGTTTTTTGTTGTTACAGCTTGGATATTGTTAAGTGGAATATCTTTCAATTTTAAGGTGTAGAGATCGTTTTCAAGTTCTCCAGTACCAATTAAACATTCATTCTTGTAAATATTGCAAACACCTTTGCTAAATAAACAAGAAAATCCATCTTTATCTAACATAGAAATGGAAATAATGTTTTTCACCAACTCAGGTACAAATAAAACGTCTCTTAACATTAACTTAAAATCATTGTTCAAAAGTAAAGTAACATCTCCAACAGCTTTGGCAGCAACCCTTGCCCCATTGCCCATCCTCAAGAAGGTCTCACCTTCCCTGAGCCTCCTACTTCTTCCCATCACCTGCAAATCATTACAAAGAGGTGAGCCATAGCCGGTATCCAATACCCAAGAAGTAGAGTTAATTGAAATGTTTACTTCGATATAGAACATACCGTTTCAAGAACTCTTCTGGGCCAGATATTCCCTGCAATTGTGCCTCCAATGTCCAGGCTTCTTGCAGTGATGACAGATGTGAACAGTCTTGTCAGCCTTCACTGGTGTGGCTGCCACTACGGGACCCGGAGTCTGCCTCTTCAAGGGCACGCACTTCTTGGGACGTTGGAAAGAACGCTTCTTTCCCTTCCCAGGTGGACCGGTCTTCGTACCAGATGAAGAGCCAACAAAAAGAACCGGCTTCTCTTTCTTGATAGTGGAATCAAAGGTCACAAGCATATTCACCAACTCCTCAAGGGTCGGCTCTATCTTGTTCATGTTGAAGTTCACCACAAAAGGATCAAATGAGCTAGGCAGCGATAAGAGCAACACGTCGGTGGTCAACTCCGAAGGCAAGATCAGATCCATGCCAACGAGCATGTCCACGAGCCCAATCATCTTCAAGCCATGCTCATGGACCGAGGCCCCATCTCGCATGTGCATAGTGATCAGCTCCTTGACGATAGCATGCCTAAGAGGCCGAGTCTGCTCACCAAAGAGCTCCTTGAGATGCAAATGAATGTCAACAGCATTCTTTGTATCCTCAAAACGCCTCTGCAGCTCATCGTTCATAGAAGCCTGCATATAACACCTAGCCTTCAAGTCATGGTCACACCAATCCTTGTAGGTCTACAATTCCTCAAGAGTGCATCTAGTTGGAGACTCAGCAGGGGGCGACTCAGTCAGTGTATATGCAATCTTTTCCGAGTTTAGGACGATTTTAGATTTCTTAGCCAAGTGAGATAGTTAGGTCCGGTTAACACATATTTTTCGAGTATGGCAGAAAGCGGATTGCGAATTGAATACATTGTCAAATTTTTGTACTTAAAAGTAAAACAGATAAATGTTAATGACTATTTTAAAATATTTAATAAGATATAAAGTTTGGACTTTAACTTTATAAATTTTCGCTCCCACTGTTTTGACATTTCCACTACCCTCTAGTGAAAACGGGAAACTCTTTTGCTCAGTAGGTACGTAAGGTCCAATTAGCGAATTATGATCCCGAATAATATCAGCCAATCACAATTCCTAAAAGGTAGTTTCCAATTGCATCACAATGCAACCCTTACGTAAACTTTTGTCTCACGTTTGATTAGGACCCAATAATATGACGTCGTTCATCTTTACGTGTCAAGCCTTACCCATCGATGTTGAACCTTAATGGACGGTCGCCATGAATTTCCTCAATAATATGAGCCGAAATCATGGGAGTTCCACGTAGTTCACATCACCATGTCAATGGATGTCACAGCTTTCCGGCACCCAGGGCCCCCCTAATAATATGAGCCGAGCCCCGAGTACTGGTAGCGTTCATCATGCACCCATTGTCGATGAAAGACATGGAAATTATAAACAAATTTATAATTCTCCTTTTCGGGTTTGATATTAATTTTGAATCTTATTCAAAATGAGGGTTTTTAAATTTTGAAATGTCTCATCATTAATTTTATTTAAAAACTCGCCATGTTTGATCGTATGTTTGCCGGATTCATGCAACTTTGTTATTATCATAATAATAACGCACATACTCATTATTTATAACATATCATGCAAAAACTTATTTTTCACGAAAAACATTTTGGCCCATTCAAAATTCACAAATATGTTAGCCATCAAATGGCCGAACAACTCAAGGCCCATGACACTTTGATAATCCAAAACACTTTTGGAAACCCTAGTCGTCATCGCCGTCGCCGGATTCCGGCAACAAAATTTTTTTTTTTTTTTAATTTTTAATGGGGCTGTTCGGGCAGCCCAACGGAAGTTTAAAAATCGAAATTTTGCTTGGAATTTTCGGCCACCCCACATTTTGTGTAGAAAATACAAAAACAAACACATGTCATACATAGGGTGTTTGAGAGATATACCTATCAATCTTTAAAAGATTTATTGTGGCTCCAACTTTGTTGTTAAACAACAAAGCTCTTGAATGGCAAAAAGATCTACAAGCTTGCTCCTTGAGCACACCTTGCTCAAAATTAGGCCCACCACTTGCTAAGAAGATCTTCTCTTGTTTTGCACTAGAAAAACAAAAGGATTTTCAAGAGAAGTGATTATTTTTCTTCAACAATTGAAGAGCAAAATGGAGAGAAAAATTGTGAAGGGCCTAAAACTCATTTCTTGAAAATTTGCGGAAAATCAAAAATTTCTTTTTAAAAGAACTTAAATGGCCTCATTCATAAAATCACTGGTGAATCAAGTTCAATATTTCAAAATATTGCAGCGGAAGAAAATTAAAGTTTTGCCAACAACAATGATTTAAAAATATCCAACGACTGATAAAATTGTTTGCGAAAAGAAATAACAACTGCTGCTCTGAGGTCCTCGGGTGCCACTACTGCCGACCCAAGCTGGCTCACTGGTCCCCACCCTCGGCCCATGCCTCATCAGTACCTACAACAATCAAGTCTAGTGAGCCTAAAGACTCAGCATGCATATATCGCAGGTAACGAGTAAAAATCTTTATTTAAAATATGCATGAGTTAACATATCCTGTTCTGAGGCATACTGAAAATAATCTGTACTGAGCAATTATAATACGTGCATAACTGAACTGGAAATCACTGTAAAAATATTTGCTCCTTGGAGCCTGTACTGAAATATCTGGTAAAATTTTCTGTTGAGATTATGTTTTACGCCTGTGGCCACTGCACTAAGCTGAACTGATCGGTAACTGGCTACCGGGGAGGCTGAAACTGAACTGAGCTGGCCGGTCACTGGCGACCGGGTGGTACCATACTGAACTGATCGGTCACTGGCGACCGTATAAAATAAAACTCCCACATAGTGAATGAACCACAAGCCATATCGCATAAATCTCAAAAATAATCATTTTCTATTTAATGCACGTAAAATAATTAACTGGCATAATGAAAATGTCCCGTAATTTTACCAATTGGATTGGATTGGATCGTTCCCAGGCTCGCTGCAACCTAACTGTGCCATGAAAAATATGCAATAGCTTAAACTTGACCAACTACGCAATTTACGTTCAAAAGATGCGACTATGACGCCTAATGACTTCGCATTTAATCATGACTCCGAGCCAACTTGAACCGACACTGAACCGACGTATAGTCATGATTAAAATACGCTGAAAAATCATAAAATAATGTTCCTAAAATGATAGGGTCGAAATCTAGGTGGAATGGAGGCCAAAACACGAAACGCTCTTTCGAGAGTCAACTTGGCACATTGCACCGTAAATTCTCGTACGACCTCAAAAATGATCCAAATGACAAACGGTCAAAAACATGACCTTCCTAACTCAATGAGGCACTGTCCAGTCCAAGGCCATGGGCTAAAAGCCAACCAAGAACTCGAACGAGCCTCTGAACCGACACAGCAACTTGCTGTAATTTCCAGCAGCTGCGCAACTACAAGACTTGCGTTGGTTTCGAGACTATCGGCCATTAGGGGAGTGAACCACCAACCAGAGACTCTTACCAACATCCCAAGGAATGATTTGAACCATGGCTAAGGGCCCTAGGCCAGCCACAATCTGCATCACACCATAACTCAACCGAAGGGTCCAACCGAGAGCAACGTGCATGCGTGTGTAGTGTTTATGCTATGATCGATGTCTCGTGTCGTTCCAATGGCCATTTGATTGACCATGGCACGATCTAGACATCTAGGAGCATGATATGAACCGTGGCTAAGGGCCATAGGCCAACCAAGATCCACACCAAGCAAACACAAACCGAAACCAAAAGCTGTCCAACCGAAGTAGCCGAAGGGGTATAGGGGCTGTTGTAATGTTTTTATTAAAAACCGATGAACCATGGACCAAGCCACCAAAAGGGCAACTTAGTCACGTCTTAGACTTGCTAGGGAAGTAATCCAACCATGGCTATAGGCCTTTGGGGCAGCCAAGATCAGATCCTTCCTCCATGACAAGAAACTGAATTTTTCGAACAACATTTCTGCACCTATGGGGACTTGCTGTCATTCTGAATTTCCAGCAAGCATGGGGCTGGTTTGAATGGACCAACATGGTCCTAATGCATCCTACTACATGTATATAAGCTGCCTTGGGAGCCTGGAGTCGATCCATTACCTGAAACTCACAAACCAAACGAAACCGTGAAGCTTGCCAAGGAATTCGAAAATTCTGCATGTGTGGTTTCAAAATGTTTTGACATGGATCTCGATTTTTACTTGAATAAACATGATCATGTACTGAAAAATAAATGATAATATGACTTGATTGAGGTTTAGAAAGAATCTAGACATGCCTGGTTTCGTTTCGAAAGAAAACGAACGAAACAACGACGACGCGGCACGGAGGAGGTGGAGCGCTTCTCTTTTCTACCTTACCTTGCTCTCGATTTTTCTCTCTTCTTTTTGGCTAGGTACCTCACGATTTTTCTACTGAAAATGAGTGTGAATTCACTCTGAATTTTCGAAAAGGAGAGGGGGGAAAAATGGTTATGAGGGGTGAGGAGAAGGGTGCACAATATAAGGAAGAATCAAGACCAAGTCCACTCCCCTTTGAATTTTAAATTTTGAATTGATATCAAATGAGTTGGTGGATGCTTCTAGGAGGTAGTGGCCGAAATTTTGCTTATTTTCTAGTCTAGGATATGTCCATTAATTAATTAAATTGTGCTCCCGAAAATCCTAGAATTATCCTACTAATTACATGCAAAGAATTGGTCAAAGTTGATGAGTTGGAAAATGAATCTTCTAGCACTAAGGGTGGCCGAAAAATGCATGATAAAATAAAGGGAAATGTTGATTATCTAGTCAACTAATAATCCTTGAAAGCCTTACTAATCCTTTAAATAATTTTAGTGAGCTAACCCCTTAATTAAATAACTTAAATGAGTTCATTTCTTAATCACCTCAAATAATTAAATTAAATCCTCAAACCTCCCTTTCTAACTTAAATGAACTTGGTTGCTAGCTAAATTAACTTCTGGAAATATTTCTCGAATCTTAAATTCTATCTCAAAACTCCAACTCCGGTCCGGCCTCACTGAAGTAACTGAAATGCTAAAAATCAAACTAATGAACTGAAATAATAAAATAATTAACTTCAAACAATTGCATTTAAAATAATCATGCAATGAAGTCAATTAAATTTAAAAATCTAGAATTATGCATGGCTTATACGTCTACTGACTTACGGGTTCTACAATCCTTCCCCCCTTAAATAAATTTCGTCCTCGAAATTAGAACTCACCGAATAACTCAGGGTATCGACTTCTCATCTCCGGCTCAGACTCCCACGTAGCTTCCTCCTCTGAATGGTTGAGCCATTTGACTTTGACTCGCTTAACCAACTTGTTCCGAAGTTTCTTCTCCTGTCTGTCTAGGATCTGCACGGGTCTCTCCTCATAAGATAAGTTCGGAGTAAGCTGCAACGGCTCGAAATTCAGTACATGCGAAGGATTTGCCATATACTTCCTCAGCATGGAGACGTGAAAGACATTGTGTACTCCGGCCAGATTCGGCGGAAGAGCCACACGATACGCTAGCGTCCCAACTCTGTCGAGGATCTCAAACGGTCCAATGAATCTCGGACTGAGCTTCCCTTTCTTGCCAAATCTCATGACACCCTTCATAGGTGCCACTTTCACGAAGACATGATCGCCCACTGCAAACTCTAACTCTCTCCTCCGCTGATCGGCATAACTCTTCTGTCGGCTCTGAGCAGTCCTCATTCTATCACGGATCTTGACTACTACATCTGCTGCCTGCTAAACAATCTCTGGACCCAACTCTGCTCTCTCTCCTACTTCATCCCAATGAACAGGAGATCTACACTTGCGGCCATACAGCGCTTCATACGGAGCCATACCTATAGACGACTGGAAACTGTTGTTATAGGTGAACTCTACCAATGGTAAGTTCGACTCCCAACTCCCAGAGAAATCAATGACGCAAGCACGGAGAAGATCCTCTAAGATCTGAATAACTCGCTCCGACTGTCCATCTGTCTGCGGATGGAAAGCTGTGCTAAACAGCAACTTCGTACCCAAAGTCGAATGCAAACTCTTCCAAAACGAGGAAGTGAATCTGGGATCTCTATCGGATACGATAGAAACGGGAATATCGTGGAGTCGGACTATCTCTCGGATATACAGCTCTGCATACTGAACCATGGTGAAAGTCGTCTTAATAGGCAAGAAGTGCGCTGATTTGGTAAGACGATCTACAATCACCCAGATAGCATTCGATCCTCTGGCTGACCTCGGCAATCCGGTCACAAAGTCCATAGTAACATTCTCCCACTTCCACTCGGGAATAGGGAGAGGCTTGAGCAAACCTGCTGGTCTCTGATGCTCGGCCTTCACTAACTGGCAAGTCAGGCACTGGGATACAAAACGCCTGATGTCCTTCTTCATTCCTGGCCACCAATACAATAGCTGCAGATCTTTGTACATCTTCGTACTCCCAGGGTGAATGGAGTACGGGAACGTATGGGCCTCTGATAAGATGTCTGCTTGGATAGAATCACTACTAGGAACCCATATCCTATCTCGGTATCTCAAAATACCGTCTCTGACTGAATACAAAACACTGCCCTTGGCTTCATCTCTCTTCTTCCACTGTGCCAACTGCTCATCTGCTGCCTGACCGCTGCGAATACGGTCAATAAGAGAGGACTGGATAGTCAAGGTAGATAAACGAGGAACTCTACCTCGAGGATAAGTCTCAAGATCAAACCTCTGCATCTCAATCTGAAGAGGTTTCTGCATCGTCAAATGAGCCATCACTGCGACTTTCCTGCTCAAAGCATCCGCAACTACATTAGCTTTACCCGGGTGGTAGCTAATGTCACAATCGTAGTCTTTCACAAGCTCCAACCAACGCCTCTGACGCATGTTCAGCTCCTTCTGCGTAAAGAAATACTTGAGGCTCTTATGGTCGGCAAAGATCTGACACTTCTCTCCATATAGATAGTGCCTCCAAATCTTCAAAGCAAAAACTACGGCCGCTAACTCCAGATCGTGGGTAGGGTAATTCTTCTCGTGGATTTTCAGCTGTCGAGAAGCATACGCTATCACTCTCCCATGCTGCATCAAAACTGCACCTAAACCAAGCTTCGAAGCATCGGTATAAAGGACAAACTCGCCGGGCCCTGATGGCATGGCTAAAACTGGTGCTGAAATAAGAGCTTGCTTCAAAGTATCGAAGCTCTTCTGACACTCCTCGCTCCACACAAACTTCACATTTTTCTTTGTCAGTGCTGTGAGTGGAACGGCGATAGAGGAAAATCCTTAGATGAATTTTCTGTAATATCCTGCTAGCCCAAGGAAACTACGGATCTCGGATGCATTCTGAGGCACAACCCAATCTCTGACTGCTACAACTTTTGCGGGGTCTACCTCAATACCACTGCTAGAAATAATGTGGCCCAAGAACGCCACCTTCTCTAACCAGAATTCGCACTTACTGAACTTTGCGAATAATTTGTGCTTCTGCAATGTCTGCAACACTGTGGTCAGATGCCTGCTGTGCTCCACCCGATTCTTGGAGTAGACGAGAATGTCATCTATGAACACTATCACAAACTGGTCGAGGTACGGCTGAAATACGCGATTCATGAGATCCATGAAGATCGTTGGCGCATTCGTCAGACCGAACGGCATCACAAGGAACTCGTAGTGACCATAACGAGTCCTGAAAGCTGTCTTCGAAACATCAGCACCTCTCACCCTCAACTGGTGATAACCAGAACGCAGATCTATCTTGGAGAAAATCGAAGCTCCCTGCAACTGGTCAAACAGATCCTCAATCCTCGGCAGTGGGTATTTATTCTTCACTGTAACCCTGTTCAACTCCCGGTAGTCAATGCAAAGCCTCATCGTGCCATCCTTCTTTTTCACGAATAAGACTGGCGCGCCCCATGGAGAAAAGCTCGGGCGAATGAACTCCTTGTCGAGAAGTTCCTGGATCTGCTTCTTAAGCTCTGCCATCTCTGTCGGGGCTAGTCGGTATGGCGCTTTGGATATCGGAGCCGTACCTGGCATAAGCTCAATGGAAAACTCCACCTCTCTCTCGGGTGGCATACCAGAGACGTCTTCGGGAAAAACGTCTAAGAAATCTCTGACAATCGGAACATCTGAGGCTGACTGGCTGGGTTCCTCGGGGACAGATAAAAAGGTTGCTAGAAATGCCCGACACCCTCTATGCATGAGCTTCCTAGCCTGAACATAAGGAATAATGCGCGGTAAAGGAAAGTACCTGTCCGGCTCAAATAAGAACTGCTCCATTCCAGGCGGTCGGACAAGAACGGATCTCCGCTGGAAGTCTATCAACACTCTGTTCCTCAATAGCCAGTCCATCTCTAGGATGATGTCAAATTCCGGCATCGGTAGCACAATCAGATCCGCATAAACAAGATTACCGTGCAGCTCAAGGTCTATATCTCGGATAACATTGGTAGCTGCCATCTCCTCGCCTGACGGCAACACTACTGAAAAGGCTGTATCTAGCCCAATGGTCTGGATCTTGAGAAAGTTTGCAAAGATCTCCGAAATAAACGAGTGAGTGGCCCCTGAATCTATCAAGGCCTTGGTAGCGTAACCAGATATAAAAATTCTCCCTGAAAGAGCGGAGCTCTAAGTTGAATCCCACTACAAGATCTAAACTTATAGACATGCAAAGGTCTAGGTTCCTCTAGCTTAATTTCCCCGAAATAAATCTGAGTAGAGCATGCAATCCTATAACAGTTCTAAGTTCAAAATCTAAATCCCGATTCCCAAAACGCGGAAATTCAAATATAACTTAAAGTTTAAAGGTACTTGTCAACAACATAGTCTCCGGGTTGGTTTCCGCGGCATGGAGAGCAAAAACTCTGCCTTGGGTAGGCAGATTCCTCTGAGGACACTGCAGCAACATGTGGTCTGGACTGCCACACTTAAAACACTTTCCTGAGCCAGCCATACATGCTCCAGGATGGCGACGTGAGCACCTGGGACAAACTGGGTGCTCCTGAGTCCTCGGGGCTGGGCGTCCCCGCTGCTGCTGGCCTCGGTTCCTGGGCGGTCCATGAAAAGGCCTCTTATTCTGCTGCTGATGCTGATAAGGAGAAGGGCGGTGCGGTGCCTGGACTGGGCGCTTGCCCTGGCGATCCCTCTCGATATCCCGCAGATCCTGCTCTGCGGCTAAGGCCTTGGAGACGGCAACCTCATAAGTAGCAGGGTCAGATACCCTAACATCCTGGCGCAAGATCGGCCGTAAACCCACCAGGAAGTGCATCAGCTTGGCTCTGGCATCATTCGCTATCAGGGGCACAAAGTGACAGCCCCTCTCGAACTTACGGATGAACTCCGTAACCGACAAATCCCCCTGTCTCAGGCTCATGAACTCGGTGGTCAGCCTGGTGCGAACCTCCTCAGCAAAATACTTGGAGTAGAAAACCTCCGTAAAGCGGGTCCAAGAAAGTGTAGCCAATGTCAGGGCTACCGAAGCTCCTTCCCACCATAAGCGGGCGTCTCCAGTGAACAAGTAGGTGGCACATCGGACTCGGTCTGCGTCCTCCAGCTCCATAAAATCGAAGATAACCTCGAGGGATTTGATCCATCCCTCGGAAACCATGGGGTCAGATGCCCCAGAGAACTCCTTCGGGCGCATCTTCATGAATCGCTCATACACAGCCTCGGGCCCTGTCGGCCTGGCTGCGGCTGCGGCTGCGGCTGCGGCATTGCCCCCCGCAAACTGTGCGAAGAACTGTGCCATCCCAGCTAACATCTGGGCACTCATGTCCGGTGGGGGCGGTGGAGGAGGTGGTAGGTCTCCCTCTGGTCTACGCTCCTCCCTGTCTTCTCGGCGAGGCTCCTCCTCTCTGTTACGCTCTAAAATGCGTCTAGGGGGCATACTGTTCCAACATAACCCATACGTAACTAACATGCATAATTCCATAATTTATTTTAAATGAACTCTGAAATACTGAAAATCTGGAAGCATGCTGACAAAATAATTCATGCTTTAACTAAAATGCTGAACTGAAAAACTTACAGACCAAAGGCGTGGCTTCGTGAGCTTCTCGCGGTCAGTAGTAGTGAAACCCTATAAAGAACCACCGCTCTGATACCAACTGTGAAGGGCCTAAAACTCCTTTCTTGAAAATTTGTGGAAAATCAAAAATTTTCTTTTTAAAAGAACTTAAATGGCCTCATTCATAAAATCACTGGTGAATCAAGTTCAATATTTCAAAATATTGCAGCGGAAGAAAATTAAAGTTTTGCCAACAACAATGATTTAAAAATATCCAACGACTGATAAAATTGTTTGCGAAAAGAAATAACAACTGCTGCTCTGAGGTCCTCGGGTGCCACTACTGCCGACCCAAGCTGGCTCACTGGTCCCCACCCTCGGCCCTGGCCTCATCAGTACCTACAACAATCAAGTCTAGTGAGCCTAAAGACTCAGTATGCATATATCGCAGGTAACGAGTAAAAATCTGAATTTAAAATATGCATGAGTTAACATATCCTGTTCTGAGGCATACTGAAAATAATCTGTACTGAGCAATTATAATACGTGCATAACTGAACTGGAAATCACTGTAAAAATATTTGCTCCTTGGAGCCTGTACTGAAATATCTGGTAAAATTTTCTGTTGAGATTATGTTTTACGCCCGTGGCCACTGCACTAAGCTGAACTGATCGGTAACTGGCTACCGCGGAGGCTGAAACTGAACTGAGCTGGCCGGTCACTGGCGACCGGGTGGTACCATACTGAACTGATCGGTCACTGGCGACCGTATAAAATAACACTCCCACATAGTGAATGAACCACAAGCCATATCGCATAAATCTCAAAAATAATCATTTTCTATTTAATGCACGTAAAATAATTAACTGGCATAATGAAAATGTCCCGTAATTTTACCAACTGGATTGGATTGGATCGTTCCCAGGCTCGCTGCAACCTAACTGTGCCATGAAAAATATGCAATAGCTTAAACTTGACCAACTACGGAATTTACGTTCAAAAGATGCGACTATGACGCCTAATGACTTCGCATTTAATCATGACCCCGAGCCAACTTGAACCGACACTGAACCGACGTATAGTCATGATTAAAATACGCTGAAAAATCATAAAATAATGTTCCTAAAATGATAGGGTCGAAATCTAGGTGGAATGGAGGCCAAAACACGAAACGCTCTTTCGAGAGTCAACTTGGCACATTGCACCGTAAATTCTCGTACGACCTCAAAAATTATCCAAATGACAAACGGTCGAAAACCTGACCTTCCTAACTCAATGAGGCACTGTCTAGTCCAAGGCCATGGGATAAAAGCCAAACAAGAACTCGAACGAGCCTCTGAACCGACACAGCAACTTGCTGTAATTTCCAGCAGCTGCGCAACTACAAGACTTGCGTTGGTTTCGAGACTATCGGCCATTATGGGAGTGAACCACCGACCAAAGACTCTTACCAACATCCCAAGGAATGATTTGAACCATGGCTAAGGGCCCTAGGCCAGCCACAATCCGCATCACACCATAACTCAACCGAAGGGTCCAACCGAGAGCAACGTGCATGCGTGTGTAGTGTTTATGCTATGATCGATGTCTCGTATCATTCCAATGGCCATTTGATTGACCATGGCACGATCTAGACATCAAGGAGCATGATATGAACCGTGGCTAAGGGCCATAGGCCAACCAAGATCCACACCAAGCAAACACAAACCGAAACCAAAAGCTGTCCAACCGAAGTAGCTGAAGGGGTATAGGGGCTGTTGTAATGTTTTTATTAAAAACCGATGAACCATGGACAAAGCCACCAAAAGGGCAACTTAGTCACGTCTTATACTTGCTAGGGAAGTGATCCAACCATGGCTATAGGCCTTTGGGGCAGCCAAGATCAGATCCTTCCTCAATGACAAGAAACTGAATTTTTCGAACAACATTTCTGCACCTATGGGGACTTGCTGTCATTCTGAATTTCCAGCAAGCATGGGGCTGGTTTTAATGGACCAACATTGTCCTAATGCATCCTACTACATGTATATAAGCCGCCTTGGGAGCTTGGAGTCGATCCAATACCTGAAACTCACAAACCAAACGAAACCGTGAAGCTTGCCAAGGAATTCGAAAATTCTGCATGTGTGGTTTCAAAATGTTTTGACATGGATCTCGATTTTTACTTGAATAAACATGATCATGTACTGAAAAATAAATGATAATATGACTTGATTGAGGTTTAGAAAGAATCTAGACATGCCTGGTTTCGTTTCGAAAGAAAACGAACGAAACAACGACGACGCGGCACGGAGGAGGTGGAGCGCTTCTCTTTTCTACCTTACCTTGCTCTCGATTTTTCTCTCTTCTTTTTGGCTAGGTACCTCACGATTTTTCTACTGAAAATGAGTGTGAATTCACTCTGAATTTTCGAAAAGGAGAGGGGGGAAAAATGGTTATGAGGGGTGAGGAGAAGGGTGCACAATATAAGGAAGAATCAAGACCAAGTCCACTCCCCTTTGAATTTTAAATTTTGAATTGATATCAAATGAGTTGGTGGATGCTTCTAGGAGGTAGTGGCCGAAATTTTGCTTATTTTCTAGTCTAGGACATGTCCATTAATTAATTAAATTGTGCTCCCAAAAATCCTAGAATTATCCTACTAATTACATGCAAAGAATTGGTCAAAGTTGATGAGTTGGAAAATGAATCTTCTAGCACTAAGGGTGGCCGAAAAATGCATGATAAAATAAAGGAAAATGTTGATTATCTAGTCAACTAATAATCTTTGAAAGCCTTACTAATCCTTTAAATAATTTTAGTGAGCTAACCCCTTAATTAAATAACTTAAATGAGTTCATTTCTTAATCACCTCAAATAATTAAATTAAATCCTCAAACCTCCCTTTCTAACTTAAATGAACTTGGTTGCTAGCTAAATTAACTTCTGGAAATATTTCTCGAATCTTAAATTCTATCTCAAAACTCCAACTCCGGTCCGGCCTCACTGAAGTAACTGAAATGCTAAAAATCAAACTACTGAACTGAAATAATAAAATAATTAACTTCAAACAATTGCATTTAAAATAATCATGCAATGAAGTCAATTAAATTTAAAAATCTAGAATTATGCATGGCTTATACGTCTACTGACTTACGGGTTCTACAAAAATTTTGAGAGAATTTCCAACAAAAATTTCGGCCAAGAGAGATCCTAGAATGGGAGTGAGTGTTGTGTCTTGGTGTTGCAAAAAGCAAAAAGCAAAGGTTGCATGCCATGCAATATTTTATTCAAAAATATTCACAACTCTTCACCTCCCAAGCATGCAAACCCTAGTGGGCTTGTAACATTTACAAAGGGCCCATGGACATTTTAATTGTCTCAAACATATTTGAGCCCAATTGGACTTTACTTGATTTTACTCAAGCCCACTAGTTAAATAAATATTTCCAATTGGGCTCTACAAGACCCAATGTTATTTAATTAATTCAACACTTGAATTAATTTAATTATTTAGACTCTACTAGACCCACTAGTGTTTAATTAATTCAACACTTGAATTAATTTAATTTAGTCCATAATAATGTTTATGAAAATCACAACTTTCAAGTATATTATTCACTTGGCCTATTTTTAATTTAGGAACACATTCATAAATTAAAAATTACATTTCTCTCATAGAAGTCATACTTCTATTTTTCTCTACGCTTATAAACTCATTTATAAGCCGTTCAACACATTGAACTATTTTTACTTCTCAACGGGTTCTAGAAAGCTAGTACTTGTGTGGCCCTCAATGGTTCATTGATACAACTAGCCGTGGGTTCACATCTCCATGTGATTCGGACTAAACATGTCCTTATATGAGCATACCCCAATTGCTCCATTCTTACTTATAATCTCCTTGATAACAAGAATGTCAGAACTCAAGTCTTATAGTACCCAACCAATCATGTTAAACGCCTAGCAGCATCGCTTACATGATTCCCTAGGTATCAAATGATAGTGCCTGCAAGAACCATTCAATTATGGTTAGCGTACAGTACGGCCCTTCAACTCATATATCCCGACCGATTCGACAACCATTGGTTTATAGAGAGTTGTCAATGAATCGATACTATGTGTCATGTCGTAGTTGCATCGATGGTGTAATCTATGAAACCCTTTTCATAATTACCACCATACTCTGATCAGAGATTTCAAACTACATATACATGAAAAACACATAGGATATCTAACCCGTAGGTAAGCGGTGAATCCCCGACTACAATGCATCGGCTCCTATATGTTTCGACAGAACACCCAACCTTGCCACCTGATAACCCCATGAGAGTCGGTAAACAAGTCAAAGTGTAATTCTAGCACATAGAGTCTCAATGTTGTCCCGGGTCATAAGGACTAATGGTGTACAACCATAAACTAAGACTTTTCCACTCGATAAGTCAGAACCACTTGAAAAGTCCTTTTATGGAGGGTTGTTCAGTGCACTCTACAAGGAGCACCTATCTGCATGCTCGGACATCACAATGTCCCCTACAAATGAAACATGGTACTTACATCGCAGATACTAGTCTCGAACTCGAGCGGTCTATATCCTTCTTAGTGGCGGCTGAATCGACTAGGAACTGTTTAGAATATACAGTATTACAAATATGAGTTTCATGATACTCATCATATGAGCATCTCATATTCTTTCTACTATTTGTATATTCAAGGGCTTTATCAATGCAACTAACATGGGTATACAGATAAAGAAGTGCCAAAATAATAAATTCAAATATTAATAGAATAAAAACTATTTATACATAGAGTTTAATCATGAACCCTCGGCCAACAATTGGCTCGACGGGCACCTACTCTAACAAAAAGTTTATTCTTGATTTTAAAATTCGATTCGTGAGAAATCTGTCCGTTAGATTTTAAATCCGACTTCGGTACTGTGGTCATATCAACGCAGACTACTACAAGACGTAACTTTTATTACGTTTTGACATGTTTTGAAATTATGATGTTGTATGAATTGAATACACGTCATATATGTTTGTTCTTGACATGTTAGAAAGCGTAGAATCGAAGTCAGATTAAGAAACGGATATCATATGGAATTGTTATGAATTTCAGGGTTAATTGGGTTGAGATATGATATCAGATGTGTATCATTATGGCCCATGAGTTGCAAGAATTGATATGTATCGATTGGTACTGCTGGGTATATTGAGATTGTAGAGTTATGATGTTGAAACGGAGTTTGATTCAGTTCTAATTATATCCAGTAATGATTGAGGAAGATATTGATATTGTATTCCTCGTTATTGTCATGGCCAGATTGAACATTGACAGACTTTGAGTCGAGACTTCGATTGTATCAGAGCGACAGCAAGAAAGGCATAAATAAATGTTGATTCGGGATTGCACAACTCGAGTTAGGTTTGAATTGAGTTTTCCAAAATCACATACTTTATTTTATTGCATTAATATTTGCAGATTATCAGATTGATATGTTTAGTCTATTAAATTATAGCAGAGCCAGAGTTTGAGTCTAGGGCAGATCAGCCTAGCTAGGGCAGAACCGCCGAGTCTTTGTCAGAACCGCGTAGACTCTAGACTTTCGGTATATCGATGAGCTTAGATGTAGATCGACGTCTATTGTAGACATTCGATATAGCATACCAAAGTCTAAATTATATCGGGATCCCTAGGTTAGAAATAAGTTGAGATAAGATAATAAGTCATTGACTTAAATACAGATTCGTATTGGTTCATGTAGTCAGATTGGATACATGTTTTAATGATTGTTTATGCTTTTATATATGTTTTATATGATTGCATTGATACATTGTTTATACTGGGATATTTATATCTCACCGGAGTTATCCGGCTGTTGTCTTGTCTGTACGTGTGCATGGCAACAGGTGGGATAGGTTCAGGGTCACAGAGGTGAAGAAAGATCGAGTTAGAGTGGAGACTACGGACTTGGACTAGAGTTAGGGTTTAAACACTTGTTATATAGTTGTTAAACCTTAGTTGAGACTGATTGTATATAGTGCAAGATTTGTACTTTTAATACTGACGTGTATGTTAAGATGTATGCCATTACGTTCCGCATTTAAAAACAATAAATAAATTTAGACCCTGTTTATTATAATTAATTAAATTAGTCCCAATGACGATTAATAAGATGATTAGCGTCCGGGTCCCCACACAGACTTTCCTCTGGCTTCGCCCCGCTCAGGCATAGTTCACCATCTTTCGGGTCCCGATAGGTATGCTCACTCGAACCCTTCTCAGAAGATCAAGGTCGGTCGACATTGCACCCCCCTAGGGGGATCATGCCAGTCAGCTTCCTTGCGCCTTGCGGGTTTTCTCGCCCGTTGACTCGCACACATGTCAGACTCCTTGGTCCGTGTTTCAAGATGGGTCGAATGATGAGCCCGCAGGCCAGCACCGGGAGCACGCAGTCGCCGTGGCACGCCTGATGGCACGTGCTGTCCGCCACGATCGAGGCGACGGGATTCCGCGGGCACATCTAACTGCCCGGGCTTTGGCCGCCAACACGATCCGTGCTGGTCCACGCCCCGAGCCGATCGGCGGACCGG
>NC_134561.1:11222700-11232700 GCF_025594145.1 Primulina tabacum
AAAACAGACTGAACTCATTCAATCTTGGAATAAGTCGTCTACTGCACTGAATGAGATGCAGAATTCACAAAAATCAGTTTCTGATAAAACTGGTTTAGGGTTCAGTAATCAAGGAGAAACGTTTTCAAATGATACTCAACCAAAGCTGACAATGAACAAAGGGAAGTACATTCACTTTGTCAAATCAACAGTGCTACAAGAACAAATTGAGCCCAGTAAACTGATTAAACAACCTACTGAGAAGTTGAACAAGGGTAGAAGATATGAGATTGGCTATAGCCAAAAGCTTTCAACTGATTCACAAAGCGGGTCATCAAAAAGATTACACAAAAACTATTTGAATGGCTATGTCAATTACTATAACTGCAAGCTAGTTCAGAAGAGATACAGATTGAACAATCAGTTGAATAAGACTAAAACACATACTGTATCAACTGTACACTACTCACCAAGCACACAAAAGTCGAGAAAAACCATTTGGAATACAGCTACTGGAAAGTCAGTTAGACTAATCCAAGTATGGGTTTCAAAGGGACTAATAAATTTTGGACCCAAATAGATATGGGTACCAAATCATATTATGTGTGTGCTTGCAGGTAACAGGTACAGATAAAAATTCAATATGGTATTTGGACAGCGGTTGCTCACGACATAGGACAGGAGATGCAAGTATGCTATCTCAACTGACCAAATATAGTGGTCCAAACATCAGTTTCGGAGATAATTCCAAAGGTAAAACCGTGGGTAAGGGTAAGCTTATCCATGGTAACTTTACTATTAAAGATGTTTTATTAGTAGAGAATCTGAAGTATAACTTGATTAGCATCAGTCAGTTATGCGACAATGGATTCTCGGTACAATTTGATAAAAACTCATGCTCAGTTAAAACATCAACTGATGAAATCATACTAACTGGCAAACGATGTGGAAACACATATAAAGTCAGTTGGAATGAACAACCTCATGCACCAGTCTGCTTTATTGCTTCAAAATCATCTCAAAACTGGTTGTGGCATAAAAGGTTAAATCATTTAAACTTTAAATCCATTGCCTATCTGAGTAAACATAAACTTGTAACTAATTTGCCCAAAATAAATTTTTCAAAAGAAAAACTTTGCTCAGCATGTCAGTATGGAAAACAAGTACGATCTTCTTTCAAAAACAAGGGCTGTAAGTCTTCATCCCGATGCTTAGAACTATTGCACATGGATCTCTTCGGTCAAATACCAGTCATGAGCTTAAGGGGAATGAAATACACCTTGGTGGTCGTAGATGATTTTTCAAGATTTACTTGGGTTATCTTTCTCAAATCCAAAGACCATACGGCTGCACAACTGATTAAACTCTTTAAAAGACTTTTAAATGAAAAATCAGTTGGGATTGATCGAATCAAATCTGATCGAGGAACTGAATTCATTAATCAAACACTTTCAAGCTTTCTAGAAAATGCTGGAATCAAGCATGAGCACTAAGCAGCAAGAACTCCTCAGCAAAACGGTGTAGCTGAGAGAAGAAATCGAACCCTTAAAGAAGATGCTAGAACAATGCTTGCTGATTCTGGTATTTCTCAAAGATTTTGGGCAGAGGCAGTAAACACTGCATGTTATACTCAGAACAGATCAATGATTAATAAGAATCATATGAAAACACCATATGAGATTTGGCATGGAAGAAAAAGTATAATCACTTATTTCAAAATATTCGGCTGTAGATGTTTTATTCATGATAATAGTAAAAATTACTTAAAAGCATTCGATGCCAAATCTGCAGAAGAAATATTCCTTGGATATTCAGTTAGTATAGCTTATAGAGTCTTTAATAAGAAAACTTTAAATGTTGAAGAATCTGCGCATGTTGATTTTGATGAACTGCACTAACTGATAAGCCAACTGATCAAGTTGAGCTAGCTGATCGATTTTCAGATATCAGTTTGGAAGATGATGACAAAGATGAAAATCATAATAATCAAAACATCCTTCAAACACCAGAACCAGAGATATTGGATCAATTAAATGAGCAGGAAGTCAATGTTTACAATCAGTTATTAAAGGAAAATGATAATATTCAAATATCAGCTGACGAGGCATCAACTGAAGCTGAAAACTGCATTCAATTACCAACTGAAGAAGTTGCAGATGCAACGAATGCTGAGTACAGATGGAGAAGATCACATCCACAAGAATTGGTAATAGGAAATCCATCTGATCCAGTAAGAACTCGCAATCAAATGTTAAATTTATTTATTCATTCAGCCTTTGTCTCACAAATGGAACCAAAGAAAACTGATGAAGCTCTTGCTGATCCTAACTGGGTGAATGCTATGCAAGAAGAGCTGAATCAGTTCACTCACAATAACGTCTGGAATTTAGTTCCAAGACCAACTTCAAAAACCATTATAGGTACAAAATGGGTGTACAGGAATAAACTAAACGAGGACGGTTCAGTTATACGCAACAAAGCAAGACTAGTAGCACAAGGATATAGGCAAGAATAAGGAATTGACTACGATGAGACGTATGCTCCAGTTGCAAGATTGGAAGCAATCAGAATATTTCTTGCTTATGCGTCTCACAAAAAATTCAAAGTTTACCAGATGGATGTGAAAAGTGCATTCCTAAACGGTCAGTTACAAGAAGAAGTATATGTTGAACAACCTCCAGGTTTTGTAAATCACAAACTTCCTGATCATGTATACTATTCGAACAAAGAATTATATGGTCTTAAACAAGCTCCCAGGGCTTGGTACGAAACTCTTTCAAAATTCCTAACTGATCATGACTTTACAGTCGGATCAGTTGATAAGACCTTGTTCAAATTTACTAAAAATAATCATATTCTATTAGTTCAAATTTATGTTGATGATATAATATTTGGGTCAACTAACCCCAAATTGTGCGAAAAGTTTGCTAAATTAATGCAGGAAAAGTTTGAAATGAGCATGATGGGTGAACTGACATTTTTTCTTGGACTGCAAGTGAAGCAACTGGAAACTGGTATATTCATTAGTCAAACAAAATATACAAAGGAGTTGCTAAAGAAATTTGATATGGAATCATGCTCAGCTGCAACTACACCCATGAGCTCATCAGTTAAACTAGATTTTGACGAAGGGGGAATATCAGTAGAGGCGACATTATATAGAGGATTAATAGGTTCATTGTTGTACCTAACAGCCAGTCGACCTGATATTGTTTTTGCTGTCTGTATGTGTGCCAGATTTCAAGCAAATCCTAAGCAATCACATTTCTCAGCCGCTAAAAGAATTCTGAGATATCTTAAGGACACGCAAAATGTTGGGCTATGGTATTCCAAAGACTCCACCTTCAATTTAGTTGGATATTCAGACACAGATTATGCAGGATGTAAGCTTGATCGCAAAAGTACAAGTGGATCTTGTCAGTTCTTAGGAGATAGACTGATCTCTTGGTTCAGCAAGAAGCAGACATCCATAGCTACCTCAACAACAGAAGCAAAATATCTTGCTGCTGGTAGTTGTTGTGCACAACTGATCTGAATTCAGCAACAACTGAAGGATTATGGAGTAATGTCAACTGAATCGCCCATATTTTGTGATAATACCAGCACAATTGCCATCAATTATAATCCAGTTCTTCACTTAACGACCAAGCATATAGATGTCAGGCATCACTTCATTAGGGATCATGCGTTAAAGAAGGATATTCGACTAGAATATATTTCAACTGAACAGCAAGCAGCTGACATCTTCACAAAACCATTACCCGAGGCTAAGTTTTCTTACTTTCGAAATATTCTTGGTTTAATTGATTTATCTTAGAAATTATTAGTAATATTGCTTCACTAACAGAATTATATGCAGAAAATAAAAACACAACAAATTGAAAATAACACTTCATTAAGAATACCAACGTTCCCATTTTATAGAAGATATCATGGAATCAACTGAATCTAGCCACGCCCTAACCCAATCATTTAACTCATAAATTCGAACTCTAGCAAATGCCCTAGATTTCGAAATCTTATCCACAACATTCAACTCCTTCCATAGCATCGCCTCCAAAAGACATTTGTCTTCAACCAAATCCCTAACATGCCTTACTTCAAAACGTTCAAGGTATTTCAGTGCTCTTGCCTCCTGAGCACGAGTAGGAATAGCACCACTGTCACTCACCCTCTCCAACTCATGAATCTTTTCCCATGTTAACATCACCTTCTGAAAAACATATATCTCCATCTTTCTCTTGATATCTTTTATACGAGGGGTTGACTGCTCAGTAACATGAACATGAGCGCTGCTGCATGCATCAGAATCAGACATATTGAAATATTTTTGAACTGATATTGCATCACATTTTTATCACTATCATTTTATTTATAGGAAAATGACGTTGGAGAAGCTGAAGAGTCTCAAGTTAATCAATGCGTCTTTCACATTTACCAAGGACTTTAAGTTATCAGTTGTTCATTGTCAACTGACACCAGTTTGAATTCTATTAATATTTGTTTAAATAGTCCCAGTTCATGATCAACTTATGACAGTTAGTCTCTCATCAGTTCATTTGTTTACATATCACAGCTGATGAAATATATCAATTGCAGAAAAACAGAGTTAAAACCAGATAAATATTTCATTACTTATAAATGTTGGTCTGGATTACATCATCATACTTTTCCTCCACAACAATTATCCAAAATTTCAGCCAAAGAGATAGAGAAGAAGGAGCAGTCATGAGAAAGCTGTGAGAATGAGCTATGCGCCTCAGGATCTTCAATTCCTTGCGGAGCATCAGCTGATACATGTGACCGTCCTTGAAGACGTCCACCCACACAGCAATATTCAAGTGCTTTCGCACCTGATTCAGTTCTGTCACCAATTCAGGAGTGGTGGCCTCCCCAGAGTTGTATAAGAGCTCAAGCTCCTACAATCGCTCCCAGTAATGCAGACTTTCATAGAAGACTTCGTCTTCTATCTCAGCCTTCCTGGCCTCCACAGAAAAGGGCGAAAGACTTGAGTCACTCGTATCAGACATTTTTTATCTTGAATATTTTGGATGATATGTCTAAAACTAATTGAGCCATTTCTATTTATAGCAGAATATCAAGAAAGCTGAAGAGTCGTCAATGTTTCAGCAAAACCAATAACCTCTCTGACTCTTAAAATTATTTTGTAGCACTACTTTAATTATTATATGCACCAATTTAGGGGGAATGTAAGTTTTTAAGAAGTTAACTGAGAAGACAATCGTTTGTGAATTCTCAACTGACTTGAATTAGTTTCCCAACTGATCGTTCAGCTTGAAAATTTTACAAATCTTCTCACATAAGTTAACCAATTAAAAAATTATTATATTCCAAATCAAATAAGGTGACTAAATTTTTATGATGTGGCATATTTTAAAACCGCTCATTATTATATACACACGATTACAGCAAACGTCCACACATTTTTATTCAAAATTTTTCCCGGGCTGACACGTGTCTAGAATTTTAACAGTCACGAACAAAAGCATTTTGCCCGCTTCACTTCAGTTCTATTCTTCACAATTACAATCAGTTTCTAAGAGTATACAAATTTCAGAACTTAATCTCTTCAATTTGAAGATCACTACACTTTCCGAAACGGCAAACCAGATCCCAGCCCATATCTTGAATGCGATGGTCATCGATTTTAACTCGGTTCTATCGATTCAAGAAGCAGACGTTAAGAATGTATTTCTAAATCTTGAGTCGGCAGGTCTCAGGATGTTCTTGGGACAATCTTCTCAGAAGATATATACCTCAAGGAGGTCAGTGAATTCTATCGGAAGGGATTTATCACTGCTAATGACACTATCTCTGTGACTACCAATGATCAGTTGCTACTCCTTTCTGAAGAAGCTTTCGGAGAAATCTTCACTTTGCCAACTGATGGTTATGTCAGCTTTTCTGAAGTAAAAACTCATGACATCGAAGAAATGCAGTCTCGACTATCTGCTGATGGACGGAAAATCAAGGTTTCCGATCCAAAGAAGGAGCAGAAACCAGAAATTCAGTTGTTAGCTGATATCGTGGCAAAGGGAATATTAGCAAAAGCCGGTTCTTATGCTGCTCTTACACTCGAAAAATTCCAGGTAATGACCATAATCATGGGTGAAAAGAAAGCAAATTGGAGATATATTCTTTTTAACATCTTGAAGAATATGCTCAAGTCATCCAAACAGTCATGTGGCTTCGCCATCCAAATCAGTTATCTGTTAAAATTGAAGGGTTTGGTAGCTGAAAATGTTGAAACATCATCAAAATTCAAGGTATTTACTGCCAAAAACACCTTGCCATCAAAAACCAAAATAGAGGTTGAGCCATCACCAGTCAAGAAGGTCAAAACAGCAAAAAAGAAACTGATTCTCAGTGAATCAGATTCAAAGAAAACTCCTTCCCCTAAGCTTGTCAAGAGACCAAGGACTCAAAGAACCAAACCAATAACCACAGTGGAAGTCATTCCACCTGAGAAAATTATTCAATCAGCTGCTCAACAGCCCATTCAGGCTATCCCTTTGCAAGTAGCCTCACCTGATGATTCAGTTACCAAAGCAAAGACACCAGCTAAGGTAAGAGCTCCCTTGACTCTTGTAAATCGCCCTACCATCCTGCCTAGAGCCAGATCTAAAGGTGTAATATTAAGGGAACCAGTGCACTCCACACATTCTGGAATGGATCTTCCTCACATTCTCTCAACTGACAAAGGAAAAGGCAAGCTGGTTGAAGAACCCCGGCCATCCAATGTCATTCAAACACAAATTGACCTAGTTTGGGAACAAGTCAATGCATTTGCCATATCACAATTAAAATCTTTTGATTGTTGGAAAAGTTTCAGAACAGAAATCTTTGCCAAAGAACTGAAGCATAGATCTCAGCTGAAAAAGTTCATCAAGCTAGAAGCAATTGTGATGAAAATAGTCAAAGCTGCTACAATTCCACAGGCATTAGAAAGGCAAAAATATTTCTTTAATCAGATTCGCGTCAAAAAGCTAACAAGAATGGTAGCAAAGCTGAAGTCCGACTACAATCCCACAAGTCCAACTGCATACAATGATAGAGCTGTGTTCACTCAACTGGACACAGATCTTAGTAGTCTACAGAGAGAAATCAGATTTTGGGAAGAAGATCAGGAACTAGTTCTTCATGACAAACCCCCCAACTCAAATATTGAAAAATATTTATCCTCCTCTCCACAAAAAGAACCATCTCCACAACAGGCAACTGAAAAGCCAGTTCAGGGAATACCTGAATCCTCTCAGACAGAACATCAGCTATATTCTGAAGCAGAACTATCCTTGGCAAACATTGATGAAATCATTCAAGCTGTTACCTTGGAAGCTCTGCTAGAGGAAATACAGTATGAATCAATTACCCATTCAGCTGAACAACCAGAGCAAGACATTAAGATATCATTTGAAGCACCAGCTGAGTTACTTATTGCTGAAAAATTTATATCTGCTCAAACTGAAGATCAAACTGAAGTGCCAAACCAAACTTCAGAAAAAGAAATAACTGAATCGGAAAAAGCTCAAACTGAAGCACCAGTTCAGCCAGAAACTTCTGCTGAACAAGATATTCAAACTGATGAACAAGCAAAACCCTCAGAACAAGAAACTTCTGAACATGTAGAAGGTCAGTTGCTCATTGAATCAAAGGAGCAAGAACAAATTTCAGTTAATTCTCCACAGGAGACCCCTATGTATGAACCATCCATCTCCATCATTCAGCCAGACAGTCAATTTCTTGATCAAAACCAACATTTATCATCTCAAATTCAAGAAAACATTCCAGCTCAGCCTATGGCTGGAACAATGGAAACTAATCAAGCATAAGTTCTTTTTGGACAAACATCGAAGCATTCAGAAACGCCCAGTCAGCGACCTCCAATTCAATCCACAGAAATGGATGTTGTTGTTGAAGAAATCCAGAACATACAGTACAATATGCAGCAGATGCTCCCTGAAATCAAGAAAATTCAATTCGAACAATTGTCTCATACTGTCAAATTAGATTCTTCGACTTAATTTGACTCGGCGAAACTAAACGCTCTTCAAGCCAACATGGACTCTCTTAGCAGAACTGTGCATGAAATAAAGAAGGGGCTAGTTAACTCACTCTTTACAACTCAGGATTTAATCAGCCAGAGAGTTGAGCGACTGGAAACCTCTGTTTCAAATAAAATAGAATTTCTATAGACCTCCCTCACAACTGTTGCCTCAAGTATCTCATCAGATGTAAAACTTCTTTCCATTGACGTTCGAAAGTTATCAGACAAAATGGAGTTGTTTGACAAAAAGGGGGAAGAACAGCAGCTGAAGAAGAATTAATCGGATTATTAGAATCAACTGATATAATATTCTCAGATTTTATGTTATCTACAAGGAATCCAGTTATTTTATGATTCAGTTGCGTAATCTATAATCTACAAAGAGCTCAGTTATTCGATCTTAAATCACTTGGTTTTGTCAAATGCCACAAATGGGGAAATTGTTGGAAACTAGATTCTGAAGTTTGACAAAACATGAATCAATCGATTAACAAAATATGAATCAACTGATACGCGCAAGCAAATTCGGCAACTGAACTTATCAACTGAAATCAGCTGATACAATGATATAGAGTAAACTGATCAGTTGGACACGTCACTCGATCCTATCACATCGCCGGCACGAGGGCCGTGCGATCCGTCGAGTTATCATGAATCATCGCAGCGACGGGCAGAGCCCGTGTTAGCCTTTTATCTAATAAATGCATCCCTACAGGAAGTCGGGGTTTGTTGCACGTATTAGCTCTAGAATTACTACGATTATCCGAGTAGAAAGTACCATCTAACAAACTATAACTTATTTAATGAGCCATTCGCAGTTTCACAGTCTGAATTAGTTCATACTTACACATGCATGGCTTAATCATTGAGACAAGCATATGACTACTGGCAGGATCAACCAGGTAGCATTCCATGTCGACTTCTGGAACTGCATGGACAAAGCCAAAGCAGCAACAACTGTCGTTCGCACGAAGCGTGGGACGCTTTTTTTGGGGCAAATAGAGACCGATGACGCCTCGTACCCACGAGGTACTCCATGAACGAGAGAACGAACGTGGTGCCACTGACCCCAACAACCCTGGATCACCATTGGAGCCATCGGGGGTTGGTTCATGACATTTGCTTCGAAGTCCACCTTACAACGCGGCTCGCGCTTCTTGAGGCGAAAGGTTCCTACTAATCTGACGGATTCCAACACTCTGGGCACATAACGCAGGTAACCAAGCTCGGCCAACCGATGTTTTTCCTAATCTCGTGAACCGATCAATGGAAAAGGGTGCCGGATACATTTTCGCTGCACAAGCAGGGACCACACGTAACCCGTACACACCCACCACCACTCACGTGTTGTTACGTACACAAAGCAAATACACCCACTCCGATCTTCCACCGCTACGATCTGACGAAAAGAGGCGTAAGACTGGCGAATGTTTTGAGCAAATGCCCCGACTAACACGGACTGTGGTTAACCTTCGAGTGATTGAATCGCTTGTCGAAGCTAGGGACACCCACGATGCCCCGTCGCTCCCCGACCCCTGAAAGCTGAGACCATTTTAGGCTCCCGAGCATCGATGCATCCTACACCGAGGGACTTTGATGGATTGCTTAGGTGCGAAACGATCATGGCAAGAAATCGAGCACATCCACAGGCGACACGACGCAAGTAACTTTCTCAGCAAGTCCCCGAACCGTTGACTTAACCAACCCGAATGCCTAGGGGAAGCCTTGCCGAAGATCCGAGGGCCTCATTACTTATCGAGAGTCCATCTAGTTCGAGGCCAAGCACAGGCCAAAGCAAGAGATATGTCAAGAATCAATCTTCCGCATGACTCGCAACCCACAATTTTAACCGACCGACGCTGGGTTGATGAGAATTACCGAATTTCCAAGCGGACTTCTCGCTCAATGCGCGCGCAAACACTTGGTCTCAAGCGTGCGGGGGGCGCTACATCGAAG
>NC_134561.1:11237700-11245200 GCF_025594145.1 Primulina tabacum
ATACTTCTATTTTTGTTTACGCTTATAAACTCATTTATAAGCCGTTCAACACATTGAACTAATTTCTCCTTTATAGAAGTCAAACTTCTAATTTTCTTCACGCTTATAAACTCCTTTATAAGCCGTTCAACACATTGAACTATTTCTCTTCTCAACGAGATCCAGAAAGCTAGTACTTGTGTGGCCCTCAATGGTTCATTGATACAACTAGCCGTGGGTTCACATCTCCATGTGATTCGGACAAAACATGTCCTTATATGAGCATACCCCAATTGCTCCATTCTTACTTATCAACTCTTTGATAACAAGAATGTCAGAACTCAAGTCTGATAGTACCCAACCAACCATGTTAAACGCCTAGCAGCATCGCTTACATGATTCCCTAGGTATCAAATGATAGTGCCTGCAAGAACCATTCAATTATGGTTAGCGTACAGTACGGTCCCTTAACCTCATATATCCCGACCGATTCAACAACCATTGGTTTATCGAGAGTTGTCAACGAATCGATACTATGTGTCATGTCGTAGTTGCATCGATGGTGTAATCTATGAAACCCCTTTCATAATTACCGCTATAGTCTGATCAGAGATTTCAACCTACATACACATGATAACACATAGGATATCCATACCCGAAGGTAAGCGGTGAATCCTCGACTACAATGCATCGACTACTATATGTTTCGACAGAACACCCAACCTTGCCAACTGATGACCCCATGAGAGTCGGTAAACAAGTCAAAGTGTAATTCTAGCACATAGAGTCTTAATGTTGTCCCGAGTCATAAGGACTAATGGTGTACAACCATAAACCAGGACTTTTCCACTCGATAAGTGAGAACCACTTGGAAAGTTCTTTATGGAGGGTTGTTCAGTGCACTCTACCAGGAGCACCTATATGCATGCTCGGACATCACAATGTCCCCTACCAATGAAACATGGTACTCACATCGCAGATACTAGTCTCGAACTCTAGCGGCCTATATCCTTCTTAGCGGCGGCTGAATCGACTAGGAACTGTTTAGAATAAACAGTATTCCAAATATGAGTTTCATAATACTCATCATCTGAGCATCTCATATTCTTTCTACTATATGTATATTCAAGGGCTTTATCTATACAACTAGCATGGGTATACAGATAAAGATTTTCCAAAACAATAATTTCAAATATTATTAAAATAAAGATTGCTTATACATAGAGTTTCATTGTGAACACTCGGCCAACACTTGGCTCGACGGGCACCTACTCTAACAATCTCCCACTTGCACTAGAGCCAACTACCCATGTGCTTCAAACCCATTGATTCGTGATGCATCTCGAATAATGGTCCAGGTAAAGGCTTAGTTAGTGGATCAGCAACATTATCTGCGGAGCCGACTATGTCAAAAGACACTTCTTCCTCTTTCCACAATCTCTCCGAGGATGTGGTACTTTCTCAATACATGTTTGGGCTTCTGATGAGACCTTGGCTCCTTTGCTTGAGCTAAAGCTCCCGTGTTGTCACACAACACCGAGTGAGGGGCAACTCCATTAGGAATGACGTCCAACTCTTAGACGAAATTCCTTATCCAAAAAGCCTCCTTTGCTGCATCTGATGCAGCAATGTATTCGGCCTCTGTGCTGGAATCCGCAGTATTGTCTTGCTTGGAACTCTTTCAAGAGACAGCAGCACCATTGAGTATGAATACAAACCTAGAGGTTGACTTCGAGTCATCGATATCGCTATGGAAGCTAGAGTCGGTATAGCCTTCAAATTTAAGTTCTCCACCCCATAGACCAAGAACAATTTATTGGTCCTTCTCAACTACTTGAGGATGTCTTTCACAGCTTTCCAGTGTTGAAGACCAGGGTTCGATTGATATCTACTCACTACACTTAGTGCGAAAGTCACGTCAGGACGTGTAGATATCATCCCATACATGATGCTACCAATCGTAGATGCATAAGGAATGCTTGTCATCGCCGCTATCTCTGCATTAGTCTTGGGAGACAGACTTGAATAGGGACACGCCATGTAACATTGGTAGATGTCCTCTCTTGGACTCATCCATCGAGAACCGCTTCACGATGGTATCAATGTATGTGGACTGGGTGAGACCAAGCAATCCTTTTTGATCTATCTCGATAGATCTGTATTCCCAATACAAAAGATGCTTCACCCAAGTCTTGTATCGAGAACTTACTTGCTAACTATATTTTAGTTGATTGCAACATTCCTACATCATTCCCAATGATTAGAATGTCATCAACATAAAACACCAGGAATGTCACAACACTCCCACTGACCTTCTTATACACAGAGGGTTCCTCAGGATTCTTAGTAAAACCAAACTGTTTGATTGTACTGTCGAATCTGAGGTTCCAACTCCTAGATGCCTACTTTAGACCATAAATAGATCTTTGAAGTTTGAATATCATATGCTCACTTCCGATAGATGTAAACCCTTCGGGTTGAGACATGTAAATCTCTTCCTTAATATCCCCATTAAGAAAGGCTGTATTTACATCCATCTGCCATATCTCATAGTCATACCATGCAGCTATGGCTAGCAATATTCTTATGTACTTGAACATTGCAACTGGAGAAAAGTTTTCTCAAAGTCAACTCCTTGTCTTTGAGTATATCCTTTTGCCACCAATCGCGCTTTGAAGGTAAATACCTTCCCATCCTCCCCAAGTTTCCTCTTGTAAATCCATTTACACCCTATGGGAACAATTCCCTCAGGTGGATCCACGAGATTCCACACTTGGTTCGAATGCATGGAATTCATCTCAGATTCCATAGCTTCCAGCCATTTGGATGAATCGGCATCATATAACGCTTCCTTGAAGGTCCTTGGATCACATCCATGGATAGGCTCATCATGGCCCTCTTCAATAAGCAGACCATACCTCATAGGTGGTCTCGAGACTCTCTCAGATCTTCTAGGAGCTTGTATCTCCTCTCTTGGCTCTTCGGGTGTGGGTTCTACAATTGTGGGTGTCTCTCGAACCTCTTCGAGTTCTATCATCTCGCCTTTTCTATCTAATAAAAATTCCTATTCTAAAAATGTTGCATTCCTAGAAACAAACACCTTTGTTTCTTGGGGATGATAAAAGTAGTATCCAACCCAATTCTTTGGATATCCCACAAAGTAACATAAAATGGATCGACTATCCAATTTATCTCCCACTACCTGCTTCACATAAGCAGGGCACCCCCATATTCTAAGATAAGAATATTTGGGTGGCTTACCCATCCATATCTCATATGGTGTCTTATCAACTGCCTTTGTATGGACATTGTTCAACAACATTGCCGCTGTCTCAAGCGCATATCCCCAAAAGGATGGCGGCAACTCCGTGAACCCCATCATAGACCGAACCATGTCCATCAAAGTCCGGTTACGACGCTCCGAAACACCATTCAACTGTGGTGTAGCGGGCGGAGTCCACTGCGAGAAAATCTCATTCTCCCTAAGATACTCTTGGAACTCGGCACTCAAGTACTCATCACCTCGATCCGATCGAAATGTCTTGATGCTTCGTCCCAATTGCTTCTCTACTTCACTTCTGAATTCTTTGAACCTTTCAAAGGCTTCAGACTTGTATTTCATCAAATACACATATCCATACCTCGAAAAGTCATCGGTAAAGGTGATGAAGTAGGCATGTCCTTGCTTAGTGGTGATGCTAAGCGGAACGCACACATCGGTATGGATCAAATCCAATAACCCTTTGGCTCGCTCCACATGGCCCTTAAAGGGAATCTTGGTCATCTTTCCTTTTAAACAGGATTCACAAGTCGTGAGAGCATTAATATCAGACATATCAAACATGCCTACTCCCACTAACTTGTTCATCCTTCTTAGGAAAATATGTCCTAATCGAGCATGCCATAATTGTGCCGAATTTAGAGTATCTTGTTTGCGCTTGTTTGTTGTTGTTACAGGTTGGACATTGTTAAGTGGAATATCTTTCAATTTTAAGGTGTAGAGATCGTTTTCAAGTTCTCCAGTACCAATTAAACATTCATTCTTGTAAATATTGCAAACACCTTTGCTAAATACACAAGAAAATCCATTTTTATCTAACATAGAAATGGAAATAATTTTTTTCACCAACTCAGGTACAAATAAAACGTCTCTTAACATTAACTTAAAATCATTGTTCAAAAGTAAAGTAACATCTCCAACAGCTTTGGCAGCAACCCTTGCCCCATTGCCCATCCTCAAGAAGGTCTCACCTTCCCTGAGCCTCCTACTTCTTCCCATCACCTGCAAATCATTACAGAGATGTGAGCCACAGCCGGTATCCAATACCCAAGAAGTAGAGTTAATTGAAATGTTTACTTCGATATAGAACATACCGTTTCCAGAACTCTTCAAGGCCAGATATTCCCTGCAATTGCGCCTCCAATGTCCAGGCTTCTTGCAGTGATGACAGATGTCAACAGTCTTGTCAGCCTTCACTGGTGTGGCTGGCACTACGGGACCCGGACTCTGCCTCTTCAAGGGCGCGCTCTTCTTGGAACGTTGGAAAGAACGCTTCTTTCCCTTCCCAGGTGGACCGGTCTTCGTACCAGATGAAGAGCCCACAAAAAGAACCGGCTTCTCTTTCTTGATGGTGGACTCAAAGGTCACAAGCATGTTGACCAACTCCTCAAGGGTCGGCTCCATCTTGTTCATATTGAAGTTCACCACAAAAGGATCAAATGAGCTAGGCAGCGATAAAAGCAACACGTCGGTGGTCAACTCCGAAGGCAAGATCTGATCCATGCGCATAGTGATCAGCTCCTTGACGGTAGTACGCCTAGGAGGCCGAGTCTGCTCACCAAAGAGCTTCTTGAGGTGCAAATGAATGTCAGCAGCATTCTTTGCATCCTTAAAACGCCTCTGCAGCTCATCATTCATAGAAGTCAGCATATAACACCTGGCTATCAAGTCATGGTCACACCATTCCTTGTAAGCCTGCAATTCCTCAGGAGTGCAGTCAGTCGGAGCCTCAGCAGGGGGCGACTCAGTCAGTGTATATGCAATCTTTTCCGAGTTTAGGATGATTTTCAGATTTCTTAGCCAAGTGAGATAGTTAGGTCCGGTTAACACATGTTTTTCAAGTATAGCGGATAACGGGTTGCGAATCGAAGACATTGTCAAAGTTTTGTACTGAAAAGTAAAACAGATAAATGTTAATGACTATTTTAAAATATTTAATAAGATATAAAGTTTGGACTTTAACTTTATAAATTTTCGCTCCCACTATTTTGACATTTTCACTACCCTCTAGTGAAAACGGGAAACTCCTTTCCTCAGTAGGTATGTAAGGTCCAATTAGCGAATCATGATCCCGAATAATATCAGCCAATCATAATTCCTAAAAAGTAGTTTCCAATTGCATCACAATGCAACCCTCTATGTAAACTTTTGTCTCACGTTTGATTAGGACCCAATAATATGACGTCGTTCATCTTCACGTGTCAAGCCTTACCCATCGATGTTGAACCTTAATGGACGGTCGCCATGAGTTCCCTCAATAATATGAGTCGAAATCATGGGAGTTCCATGTAGTTCACATCACCATTTCAATGGATGTCACAACTTTCCGACACCCAGAGCTCCCCCAATAATATGAGCCGAGCCCCGAGTACGGGTAGCGTTCATCATGCACCCATTGTCGATGGAAGACAAGGAAATTATAAACAAATTTATAAATCCCCTTTTCGGGCTTGATATTAATTTTGAATCTTATTTAAAATGAGGGTTTTTAATTTTGAAAGGTCTCATCATTAATTTTATTTAAAAGCTCGCCATGTTTGATCATATGTTTGCCGGATTCATGCAACTTTGTTATTATAATAATAATAACGCACATACTCATTATGTATAACATATCATGCATATATTATAAACCATAAACAAACAAGGATGATCAATCGCCCCAATACTAATGGCCCGTGTGAGCTAAACACGGGCCTAGGTCCAATCCTAGGGAAATGCATGGGATGCAAATGCAACTATTACATTAGCTTCAAATATTTACATGTCTTCGATCTTCATAATCATCATGGCCACCATCTTCCAATCTTGATCATCCACTATACTAATATTTACAAATAAATATCCATGGCAAATAGGGATACATCTCATGGGGTAGGAACGGGCCATAAACCAAGCCCACTTTATAAATTGATAATTATTACAGTCATTCAACACAAAATATCCTAGCACACACCTAGCAAATTGGGCTTGGGCTTTTCATTATCCTTCATGCATAATATCACATATCATACACCATAAATTAATTATCACAATAATTAATTGATCCAATATTATATATCTTGATCCAATCACTAACCGCCACGATTATAAACTAAATTAACAAAGTATACAAACACCTTTGTCTACTTTTAAATTAATTTATTTATAACCGAATTTCTTGTAAATCACCATTTACTATAAATATTTAAAGTCCAACTTAAAATATTTATTTCATGAGAAAATATTTGCAACTTTTGTAATTCTAAACTTAAGGGCCCAAAAACTTATTTTTCACCAAAACATTTTGGCTCATTTAAAATTCACAAATATGTTAGCCATCCAATGACCCAACAACTCAAGGCCCATGACACTTTGATATTCCAAAACACTTTTGGAAACCCTATTAGTTATCGCCGTCGCGGGAGCTCCGTCGCCGGATTCCGGCAACAAAATTTTTTTTTTATATAAAATGTAGGGGCTGTTCGGGCAGCCCCTCGGGCAGCCCAAGCTGCCCGAAATGGGCAGCAACTTGCTGTCCAAAATTCCCCCGAAACCGGCCTTGATTCGATGCAAAATTTTGTTCTCATGCGGTTAGAAATCGATCTCAACATAATATCTTGTAAATGCTACACAAAATCGTAACCATAGCTCGGATACCACTTTAAAGGGGATCGGTTACGGTGATCGGAAGCGCAACGGAAGTTTAAAAATCGAAATTTTGCAGGGAATTTTCGGCCACCTCATGAAATTGTGTAGCAAATACAATAAAACACAAAAATGACATTCATAGTGTGTTTAGAATTTTACCTATCAATCACAAGGATTGATGTATGGCTCCAACTAAGGTGTAAACACCTTAGCTCTTCAATGGTAGAAACTATCTTCAAGTTTCCTTTGAGCACTCCTTGCTCAACTATTAAGCCCACCACCAACTAGGTAGATCCCCTCTTAATTTGCACTAGAAAACTAAGAGGATTTTTCAATGAGAATTATTTTCTTTCCTCAACACTTGAAGAAGAAAATTGAGAAAAATTTTGGAGAGAATTCTTTTTGTGTAAGTTTCGGCCCTTGCATCTCAAAATTGGGAGAGGAAGACTTGTCTTGGTCTTGTAAAAAGCAAAAAAAGCAAAAGGAGCATGTCAAGCCTTGATATTTGAAAAAGTTGTCTCCAACTCTTCACCTCGCATGCATGCAATATTATATGGTGTTTTTAACAATTAAAAAACCATGGACTAAATTTGATTATGTCAAACATATTT
>NC_134561.1:14844573-14955465 GCF_025594145.1 Primulina tabacum
TTATCGACGATTGGTGTTTCAAATTTGATAGAAGATTGCTGTTTGTCTGGATTAGCTTTTGAAACAGATTGTCAGCCTATGAGATTATATACTATTCGAGCTGAACCAGAACTGATATTTAGAATCAAAGAGGCACAGAAAATTGATCAGAATGTACAAAATTTGATTGCTATGGTCAGAGCTAGACATCAATCGGAATATCAGGTTCGTGATGGTGTTTTGTATGTGAATAAGCGTATTGTTGTGCCAAATGTTTCAGATTTGAGACAACAGATATTGATAGAAGTGCACAGCAGTCGTTTTACCATTCATCCTGGTGGCAAGAAAATGTATAATGATTTGAAGACACAATATTGGTGGAAACAGATGAAATCTGATGTTACTAAATTTGTAGCCAAGTGTCTGAATTGCCAACAGGTGAAAGCAGAAATAAAGAAATCAGGAGGATTGTTACAGAGTTTGTCCATTCCTAAATGGAAATGGGATCACATTTCCATGGATTTTGTGACGCAGTTACCACGTTCCTCCAGAGGTTGCGATGCGATTTGGCTCGTGATTGATCGATTGACCAAATCTGCATGTTTATTCCATACAAAATGACATACAGATATAACCAAATGGCCGATGTTTACGTCAGAGAGATAGTCAGATTGCACGGAGTGCCAAAGTCGATTGTTTCAGACCGTGATCCTCAGTTTACTTCGCACTTTTGGCAGAGTTTACAGCAGGCTCTAGGTACGAAGTTACATCTGAGTACCGCATATCATCCACAGACTGACGGACAGTCAGAGCAGACGATCTAGACACTGGAGGATATGCTGAGAGCTGTAGTGCTTGATTTTAGCACTAATTGGCAAGATGCATTGCCTCTTTGTGAGTTTTCGTACAACAATAGCTAACAGATGAGTATTGGGATGGCTCCATTCGAAGCGTTGTACGGAAAGAAATGTCGATCCCCTTTGTATTGGGATCTTTGAGGTTCCTGAGATTGGACCTGATATGATCAGAGATATGACGGGAAAAGTGAAGCTGATTCAGAAAAGAATGAAGGCAGCTCAAGATAGACAGGCCAAATATGCCAACATCAGACGACGACCGTTGGTATCTTAGGCAGGAGACCGAGTATTCCCGAAGATTTCACCTTTCAGGGGAGTTGTCAGATTTGGCAAGAAAGGAAAGTTGTCTCTGCGATTTATTGGGCCGTACGAGATTCTCGAGAAGATAGGAGATCGTGCCTATCGACTCGCATTACCGCCTTCTTTATCTGGGATACATGATGTCTTTCATGTATCGTTATTGCGAAAATATCTTTCGGATGCTTCACATATTATTCAGCCAGACGAGGCCGAACTGGACCAGACACTGAATTACTTCGAGAAACCGATCCAGATTCTCGATCGAAAGGAAAAACAGCTCAGAACGAAGACAATTCCTCTTGTGAAAGTTCAGTGGAGTCGTCACGGTGTCGAAAAATCTACCTGGGAGACTGAATCAGACATGAGACAGAGATTCCCAGAATTATTTCATTGATGTAAGTATTTTATTCAGCTTCTATTATACATTCCTTCTTATTGATATGATTGATTGCTGGTGATTTCGGGGACGAAATCATATCTTAGGGGAGGAGAAATGTAATGCCCGAAATTTGATGTATTGTTAATCTGAAATGATTTGTTGATTAATTGATGTGATTATAGATGGAACGAATTAGACCGGGATAGGCGGAAAGGAGATTTGAATTATGTGTGAGGATTGAGCCACGCGCATATGCGCGTTCATGCCGGGCGCATATGCGCGGAGTGGGCAGAGAACCTCGCGCATATGGGCGACAGGAATCCGCGCATGTGCGCAAGGGTACCCGAGAGTTTTGAAGAATGGAAAAGGGCCTCGCGCATATGCGTCGAGTGAGGGCGCGCATATGCGCGAGTCACCGTGATGCTACGCGCCGAGACATATTGTCTCGCGCATATGCGCCGAGGAGGGTCGCGCATATGCGCGAGACGTGCAGTGCATAGGAGCCACTTGTTCTTTCCAATGCAATATAAATGTTAAGCTATTTATTCCTTCGAAGATTCAGCAGCAAAATTCGAGAAAGGCTTCTGAGAAAGAGTGAAAAATCCTTACGCCTTTATATTTCGATCCGTTCGTTAGATTTTGAATCCGACTTCAGTATTGTGCTCTTATCAACACAGGCTACAATTGGACGTAAGTTTTGTTACGTTTTGATAAGAGTTGGAATTATGATATTACCAGAATTGAATATGATTCATATATGATGTTCTTGATATGTTAGACATCGTAGAATCGCAGTCAGATTTAGAAAAGATTGATTATGGAATTGTTATGATTTTTCAAAATATATCGAGTGATATTGAACAGCTTTGAATTATGAATTGATTACAGATTGTATTGGATATCAGTTATGGATTGTAATTATTATTTACTGATATGGTATTGACCGGGATATCAGGATTGTTCCGTTATGCCGTTGGTTTTGAGTTAAATCCAGATTGATCAGATTGGTATTGATTTGAGCAGTATATTGATATGATACTATTGATATTGTAATTGCCAGATTGAGGGTTGACAGACTTTGAATTCAAGACAGGAACGACATCAGAACTGCAATAAAAGAAAGGTATAAGTCAATGTGGTACTGGGAGAACGACTCGAGTAGGATATACTTGAGTTTCCCTAAATCACATACTTATTGTTATTGTGTGCATTGATTTGAATTGATATGCTTGTTCTATTGATTTATAGAAGGCATGTATTAGACGAGTATTAGACGAGTATTAGACGAGTATTAGACGAGTGATCTTGTGACATAGGTGTCAGATAGTGATGGAATCGTCACTGGCACATTGCACGTTGTCACAAGATAGTGAATTGGCGATAGTGCCACAGTCTGTAACGGATAGGTCAAGACACCGGATGTTTGGTTATATCGAAGTGGATAGAATTGGAGTTTCTTCTATTACTGATGTTCGATATAGGAATGCCAATGTCTCGAAACCGGGATCCCTAGACTAGGATTGAGTCTAGTCTGAGACGTGGAGTCACGAGTCTGAATTGGTAGTTTATATTGATTATGTTTTCAAATTTTGATAAATATTACTGATATCTGCTTCATGCTTTATATTGATTATATGATTGCATGTTTCATTGGTTTATACTGGGATTTTATTATCACCGGAGTTATCCGGCTGTTGTCGTGTTTGTATGTGTGCATGACAACAGGTGGGACAGGATCAGGGTCGAGGAGATGACGAGAGATCATGATTAGAGTGGAGACTACGGACTTTGACGTTGCTGTAGATAGGATTCAGCACTTGACATTAATTGTTGATCCTTAGTTTGAGTTGATGTTTATTGTACAAACTGTACTGTTATACTAATATGTATATTAGATTGAATTCCATTACGTTCCGCATTTAATACTGTATATTAAAAGAAAAAAAAAATTTAGACCCTGTTTATTATAATTGATTAAATTGTCCCATTGATGATTAAGAATATGATTAGCGTCCGGGTCCCCACAGCGTAGTTGGATTTCGTTAGTTGATTAGCTGAACGGGTAGGCTGGAAACTGTAATCTTGTCCATTGATCAGTTTAACTATTCTTTTGTCAGTTCGGAATCAAAATCCTGCAAGTTTCTTAAAACAACAAAAAACGCAGTCGAGAGTAGTTGCTACAATGTTAGTTTCATATCCAACAATCTTCTCTCTTCCCACGATAAACTCATATAAAAATTTTAGGAAGATTTTGAAAACCATTTCAAAAAACATTTTGAAAGATAATGAAAATATCAGTTTTCAAATGTTCTTCTTAGAACAGCTAGCTTTGATACCAATTGATGGATCGGTTCAAACACTTGTGAGGGTGCTTCAAACACAATATTCTCAATGAGCTGGAATAGCTCGTTTTCTAAGAATGTAAACATCGATGAATTAGATCAAGTTTTGTTTTAAACTAAGCGAAAAATACAAGAAATAATCATTCGTTAAGAAAATTGATTAATTTTAAAGTTTATTACCTTGTGTAAACTGAATAATTGAAATGAGGGGGATCAGATCTTGCTTGTATCAGTTCATTTTTGGTGAGAACTGAACTGATATCAGCTCGAACTGACCAAATCAATTTAAAAACAATAGTTAAACAATTAAGTAACAATACATGATTATTGATGTTCGGATACATCAACTGCTTCTGCGTTATCCCTTCTACCACCTCGAGCAGGTTCCACAAGAAGACTTTGATTGATACAATTCCTTGTACAAACCCACTCAGCTTAGGACATACACTAATACCTAACTGAACTCCTAGCCTAGACTTAAGGTAGCTCCTTTCAGCCAACACTTGTTTAACGTCTATGTGTTAAAGACTAACTACACAAGTTTAATGTCTTCGTGCAAGACTCACTCAGCTATTCAATAAGTTTAACTCTCTGTATATATGAGTAATTGTGTGTGAGAACTGATATATGATTACAACATGAAAATATTATCACATACTTAGGGAATTGTGCTTCTAATCTAAGCTAAAAACACGTTGAAGTGTTCCCTCAAATCTGGGTGGATTGCATCTTGTAAGTTAATATACGATGAGCGTGCCCTTATTTTTTTCTCATGATTTTCAGAAACTTTTTTGTTGATAGACCTGATCTTGTATTTATCGAGGCTTCGTGATCGTTCTTCAAGACTCATCAAATATGTTCGTTGCAGTTTGAATATGTTTTTCGATATTTGTGTCTAGTCCTTTCTGACTGCAATTCTGGAACATCTTGACTTTAGGCTCTGCTACAACGTTTATTATTTTCCTTTGATTGGAAAATTTTTTTCCTTAATGTGAACATCGGGATTTCATTTAGATAATCTTGTCGTGTTAAGAAAACTAGTCTGCTCCTAACTAATGTTCTGAACTGGTCAGTTGAAATGGTGTTGAACTGGTTTGTTAAATTCAGTTGGCTCGTCAGCTAAACTGATTTCACTGCTTCAGTTGAACTGGTCAGCTGGGTTCTTTATCAGTTGAGCTCTTCATCAGCTGGCTGGGCTTCTGAAGGTCGTCTGCTGAACTACCTATCAGTTGAACTGGTCTTTGATATATTAGTGGTGCTGGTTCAATTTAGGCAATTAGTTGGCACTTTCAGTTTGTGTCTCGATAGCTTCATTTTAGGCTTGATAGCTTTCTGCACACTTTGGTAAATTTATTAGAAATAAAATAATAAGCTTTGTTAATATCAAAATAAAGATTGAGAACATTAAATGTTCCAACAATCTCCCTCTTTTTTATGATCACAAAACATTGAGCAATTAAAGCGATATTTTTAAATTTAAAAAATTAAATACTAATTCTCCCCCTTTGTGTGAATCAAAACCATTTAAAACATTTATGTGTAAAAAAAGATTTCTGTTCGAGGGATAATTAATGAAAACTCTCCCTCAAGAATTGAACTAAAAAAAAGTTTAAAACAATTTTCAGTTCGAGGGATATAAAAGCTCCCCTTCAAGAATTGAATTAAAAACTCCCCCCTTAAAAACATAATTTTTTACGCGATTTAATGAAATTTTATCATCTTTTAACTTTCAAGCATTTTAGGCAACAAATCTTAGGATAACAGTTCAGTTACATAGAAACTAACTAGAAAAACATTAAGTTTGTTTTATCAAATATGCGTCCCTTGTATCATACATTTAATCACACGAACATGTGTAAGGGAAATTGCTACTACAATAGCTGATTTTAAACAATATAAAATATTAGTCAGTTTATACATAATAGACCTGAATATACCAACAACCGGTTGCCTTGAATGCTTTGAATACTAAATCGATCTTCAGTTTCTTTGCCAGAAGAGCAGCTAATTTGCCTTAAACTTGATCCCTGTGTTGGCTAACTGGTCTAGCTGACTCAAACTGGACTCAATGATGCTGAACCGCATTGATAATCCACTTTGATCTTATATGGCAATGAAGCGGCGGTGTATTGCTGATGATTAAGCTCCAAATCATCCAACATTTCAGCATAGTTGGGTTTCGTTAGTTGATCAGCTGAACGGGTAGGCTGGAAACTGAAATCTTGTCCATTGATCAGTTTAGATATTCTGCTGTCAGTTTGAAATCAAAATCTTGCAAGTTGCTTCAAACAACAAAATACGGAGTCGAGAGTAGTGGCTACAATGTTAGTTGCATATCCACTAATCTTCTCTCTTCCCACAATATTCTCAATGAGCTGCAATAGCTCGTTTTCTAAGAATGTAAACATCGATGAATTAGATCATGTTTGGTTTTAAACCAAGCGGAAATTACTCGAAATAATCTTTCGTTAAAAAATCTGATTTATTTGAAAGTTTATTACCTTCTGTCAACTGAATAACTGAAATGAGGGGAATCAATTCTTGTTTGTATCAGTTCAGTTATGGTGAAAACTGATCAAATAAATTTAAAAAAATAGTTAAATAGTTAAGTCCACAAGATATGTTTGTGGATGTTCGGAGACTTCAACTGCTCCTACGTCACCCCTTCTACCACCTCGGGTCAGATCCACTAGAAAAATTTGATTTATACGACACCTTGTACAAACCCACTCAGCTTAGGACTTACACTACTGTCTAATTGAACTCCTAGCCTAGACTGAAGGCAACACCTTGCAGCCAACACTTGTTTAACGTACATGTGTTAAAGATTACATACACAAGTTTAACATGTTCGTGCAAGACTCACTCAGCTATTAAATAAGCTTAATTCTCTGTATATGTGAGTGATTGCGTGTGAGTGTGTGAGAACTGATCTATGAATACAATAAAAAAATGTTCTCACATACTGAGGGAATTGTGCTTTTAATCTAAGTTGACAACATGTTGAAGTGTTCCCTAAAATCTGGTCGGTTTGTTTCTTGTAAAATGATATACGATGAGCGTGCCCTTATTGTTTTCTCATGATTTCATACACTTTTTTATGGTCTTGATCTTGTATTTATAGAGGCTTCGTGACCGTACATCAATACTCATCAAACATGTTTGTTGCAGTTGATAATGCTCATCGATATTTGTGACTTGTCCGTTCTGACAGTAATTCTGGAACGTCTTGACTTTAAGCTCTGCTGCAACGTTCATTATTGTCCTTTGATTGGACTGTTACTTTCCTTGATGCGCACATATTGATTCCATTTAAATAAGCTTGTCATGTTATGAAAACTGGTCGGCTCCTAACTTATGTTCTGAACTGGTCTTGAATTGGTTTGGTGAAATCAGTTGACTCGTCAGCTGAATTTATTTCACTGCTTCAATTGAACTGGTCATCTGTGTTCTTCATCAGTTGAGCTCTTCATCAGGTGACCGAGCTTCTGAAGGTCTTCTGCTGAACTACTTATGTATGGCCCAAAATCTGTACACATAAACCCATGCATTTAGTAAATTGTTAAATTATTTCTTTAATTTTAAAATGATTTTAACGATGCACGATTTTTGATTTGCATTATTTTAAATTATTACATGTTTATTTGATGCGCGATAAAACGTTTTCTTGAGTATTGGATGTGCAATTGGGAAAAGAGACCGTTGATGATTTTGGCGATTTATGAATAATGTGGTATTTTATTTCAAGTCAAGAAAATTAATATTTTAAATGATTTATGAAATTTTAAGCATTTTAAAGCCTAATTTAATTTATTAGGTGATTTTAAGATTTTAAGCTTTTGAAAAAAACTAATTTGAATGGTTGGGATTTTAACTTTTGAAAAATTGACGCATGTGTATTTTATTAAAATTAGGGGTTCTAGTAAAGTTGTGGTGGATTAATAGTATTGGATTAGTATTTTAATTAACATGTTAATTGATTATTAGCTATTTTTATTAGTCTACTTAAGCCCCTAATTAACCCCTTAATCACCGCAAATACTCACTCACACGTACGTTACAACACACACACGTTTGATTAGTAGCAAGAAACGTGCCACAAGTCGTCCTGGATCGGTTCTCCCTTCTCCTCGCTTCGATATTCGTCGTACCGTGAGTATAAATCATCAAGGTATGTATGAAATTTTCTTTTACGCATTGATCTTGTCTTATTATGTATTTTGATGTATATTGTGCATGAAAATTTGTTCATTATGTGCAAAGTTTAATGGGTTATGATTACAACGATTTCTTAAAATTTTGAGTAACAAAACCCGCCATATGATGTCACTTCGATTCTTGCGGTTCATAGGTCTGTTTTTTATGGAAATGTCTTCAACATAAGATTTGTTGTACTCTGTAGTACCTTTGATTCGATAGCAAATTTGTAATTTTTTGATACGAAACGAGGGAGGTATGATTTTCATCGTAAAACCGCACAAGCTGTGAAATTTCTATGTCACAAAACTCGTCAGCCCCTGTTATTTTAAATTCTGCGACTTATAGGTTGGTTTTCTAGAAATGTTTTTGACATATGACTTGTAGCACTCTGTTATCTTTGATTTAATAGCAAATTCATAATGTTCTGATAAGCAACGAGGGAGATTTGATTTTTATCGTAAAACAGCACAAGTTGTGAAATTTTCTGTGTCACAAAACCCGTCCCCCTTTGTTTTATAGAATTATGAGACTTATAGGTTGGTTTTATGGAAATGTTCTTAACATATGATTTGTATTACTCTGTGTTATCTTCGAATCGATAGCAAATTCCTAATTTTCTGATTAGAAATGAGAGAGATATGTTTATTATCGTAAATCAGCTCAAGCTGCGAAAATTTGTGCATGTTCTTCACTTCTTCTCAAGTTTTGGTTGCAGGATTGGTTGGGCTCTCATTAATCCTTTCTGTTGTGGTTAGGCTAGTATGTCCAGAGCATTCCAACGAAGCCCTCAACGCTATGTAAGTCTGTTCGACGAGCAAAAAAAAAAATATTTTATGTTTTCGAGGTATGCGAATTGTCTTGTGATCAATTATGTTACGGGTTTGGAAGTCGGAAAACGTGTCTGGGGACCTCTCCACCCCATTAAAACATTACCGGGTTTTGATCAGGATTGAGAAACAATAAAGAATGACCAGGGACCAATCCACCTGGTAAAGCATGACCGGGGATCTTATGTATGTGGGAGTGGACGTTCGGTCGAAAGGTTGTGATGATCCATGCCAGACCAGTACTGTGGTTTAGTATGATCAGGCGCATTATGTTATGGATCACTTGCTTTGAAACATATCTCTACGCAAAATGATGATGATTATGCATGTTTAAATATGTATGATGCAAGCATGTTTATGAAAAATTATGGAATGATGGAATATCAATTTTATGTAAGTATGTTCAGAGTTAAAATATGTATGTGCTACTTTAAATTTTATGTGGTTTTATTATGTATTACTTGCTATTATCAGTTTATACATGTTGAGTCTTTAGATTCGCTAGACTTGATCGATGCAGGTGAGTACGAGTACGAGGAGGCGATAGGTGGGGACAAGTGAGTTGGCTCGAACTGTGCGGAGGCCTAACCCGAGGACCGCTTAAGTTTTCAAGAATTTTATGCATGTTAAATTCATTTACTCTGATTTTAATGAAATCACTTCATGTTGTTTAAACAAGTAGTTTCTGCAAGCTCGTTTTGATTGTGACATTGATTACACATAAATAGTTTGTACTCATTTATATTTCAAATATTTAGTCAAGCATATTTGTAACGCCCCATATTCGACGACTATCCTCACTGTATCAAGACGGGTCTTCCCAGCGTGCAAATGTCCTCACTCACACGCACCCTGGGAAACTTCCCAGGAGGACACTCATCCCAAAATTGCCCCAAGTCAAGCACGCTTAACTTTAGAGTTCTTATATGATGAGCTACCGAAAAAAGATGCACCTTCTTGATATGAGTAGTACATATCAAATCTTTTAAGCCCTCTTCAACTGTATAGTCTCATATCTGAACAGTTTCGGAACCCTCTCCTTCCGATGTAAGAACAGTTCATCCATGTTCTCTCCACCTAGAGGTCTACCAGGAGCCGCTCATTGTCCGTTCCACCTCATGGCACCGGTGATCACCCCCCGCACTCTTCGGCCCCGGGCCTCACATGCCCACCAGCTTCCGCTTGGTTCGTCTCCGAACCACACCGTACTCGGAGAGGTCGGCTCTGACACCACTAGTAACGCCCCAGATTCGAAGACTGTCCTCAGTGTATTCCTCACTCACACGCACCCTGAGAAACTTTCCAGGAGGTCACCCATCCCAAAATTGTCCCAAGTCAAGCACGCTTAACTTTGGGGTTCTTATGTGATAAGCTAACGAAAAGAAGATGCACTATCTTGATATGAGTAGAAAATATCTAATCTTTTAAGCCCTCTTCAACTATACAGTCTCATACCTAAACAATTTCGGAAACCTCTCCTTCCGGTGTAAGAACGGTTCATCCATGTTCCCTCCACCTAGAAGTCTGCCAGGAGCCGCTCATTGTCCGTGCCACCTCATGACACCAGTGATCATCCCCCGCCCTCTTCGACCCCGAGCCTCACGATTTTATTTATATTGCATTTTAAAATATTGTTACTTATTTAAGAAAAATATTTATTTTCCGCAAATTTTACGTAGTTATAAAGTACGGTACGTTACAATCATCATTTAATGCATTAAAATAATAACACATATTTTGGTAAAAACCCTAGAATGCATGAAGTCAGGTTGCGTAGTTCAAATTTTATAGACCTTAAAATTTCTCCCCCCTTATATATAATTTCGTCCTCGAAATTTTAAACGTAATAACTTCGGGTAGCAACTCCTCATCTCGATCTCTGTCTCCGAAGTACCCTCCTGCTCGGAATAATTCAGCCACTTGACATTGATTAAAACGTCCTCTACTTAATAAATTGAACCCTAGCTTGTCCCTCTCGAGCCATCTCACGTTTTCTTTGAACCAACGTCGAGCCACCTCAAGCCATCCCTTGACGAGACCTCCTAGGGACCCTACTAACCACGCCTAGCCCATCTAACCAGGCCCTAGCCCATGCCACAAGTCCTAGCATGAGCCGCGGTCGAGATTGCAACTAGGACTTCACTCGACGAAGGCTCTTCACCCGAGCCACCACCTGAGCCCGAACCCTCCTGACCCTCACTGACCACCATCAGACCTAGCCTAGATCACCCTAGCCAAGCTAACCAGCCCCTAGCCAATGCACTCAGTGCACATGAACAAGAGCCGCGCAAGTTCCACTCCGGCTTTGGTCGAACCATCTCGAACCAAGCCGCACCAGCCTCTGTCCCATCCCTTGACCATCCTACCTAGATCCTACAGGACCAGCCTAGACAAACCCAACCAAGTCACGAGCCTCCCCCTCCGAGAACGCACAAATGCTTGCATGGGAATAGTCCATGCGGTTTTGGACTCTTCCCTTCGGTAGCTCTTGGCTAGGACACTTCCTAACCCTTGACCACGTCTAGCACGAGCCCATACCCAAGCCATGATCGAGCCACATGTAGCCAAGAACCAATAGAACTGTTATTAATGTGGAAGCCATAGAAAAACCCTACGCGTGTGCTTCCTAGCCAAGCTCGACTCCAGCTCTCATTTCCACCTTAAATTGTCCTTTTTCTATCCATAAAACATCCTATGTTGGCAGCGTACTCGTTGGGAATCATAACACGTTCATATAAACGTAAAAATCATCTTCGAAACTTTAAAAATAATCGTCAAAACAATAAGAAATTTGAACTCCAATATTTTCATGCAAAAATAAATGAAGCATGCATAATATGGATTGAATGATGTGTTGAAGAAATTTAGAAACGTGCCTTTGAATTTCAAAACTCTCGAATACGCGATCGTCGGCGTCGGGCTCAAGGAAGAACGAACGGGCGACGATGACTCCTAGTTTTCATCCATTGAAATTTTTGAATTTGATTGTGTGCTGCGTGTGTAAATTTTGGCTGATATGAATTCTCCAAAGCCTAGTTTTCTATTTTATAGATTTTAATTTGCATTATAATGGGCTTGGTTTTATGCTTTCAAGTTTAGGGGCAATTGAGCCTACTCATTCTACTTATTAGGGGCAATTAGGCCCAATAGCACCTATTTAATTGAAAAATAAAAGTTTATCAATTTTAATTTTCAAAGATAATGCATTTGATATTTTAAAAGTCTCTTGTTTGCTCAAAACCGGCTTCAAGAATAAAATTGTGCTCGTCTCGTAAAATAATTTGAACTCTATCATTTTTTGAAAAATTTAATCATTTTTAACCATATTAAGAAGCCTTGAAAAAATTTATTGAAAAATATTCATTTTGTCTTGGTCATCCCCGATCTCTTTTTCCCAGCTTATTATCGAATATTCGGACAAAATCTTCAAATTTCATGATATCATGCCATTTAGTCATTTAACCATGCAATCTTACCTTTAATTATATAATATGCATCATGTAAGCATTTAAAATTAATTAAGTAAAATTATAATGCAATTTAATTCATTTGCATGCATGTAGTTTACTTAAGTTGGCTTTTGAACATAACATTGACCATCTGGATCACCTTTTTAACGCCCTCGATGGATTTCATAAAATAAAAGCGGAAATTGAAATAATATACTTAGAGGAAAGAAGGATTTAAAAATTCTCTTGACATGAATACATTTTCAAAATATATATACAATCAAAAGTATATACATGATCAATAAAGTGTTGCATCAAAATAAAAATATCATTTTTGATCATGTCAAAATGTTAACAAAATATCTTTCTTCCTTCCATCTCTTGTATGCATATGACCTCGGCTCCAATCAACGTCCTGGCTCGTCACTCTTAAATGCATCACATGAAATAACTGGAATGAGTATAAAACTCAACAAGTGAAATTCTTATATAACAATGTATACATATCATACTCTGTAAAACATGGCTTTGAAATCATCATATACCATTTAACTCTTAGAACACGAATAACATAGTATAACATGACAATAACGATGGTATTTCTCTTTTCTCTGGTGGATTGATATCTAAACAGTATCTCTATCTCTGTACCTATATCCCATAGATATAAATCGATTACTCTGTTGGGATATAAGCCTATGGTCGTTGATCAACTAATTGCATGCAATCTCTGACTATCTAATAATCAAAAACCCATACCATAAAACCCATACAATCAACACAATCACAGATTCCATGATTTCCCCCAACACCATAATCAAAGAATAACTAAACCCACAAGATTACCTTAGCTCCTTGAACCCAAAATGATCTTGTTCTCACTTCAATAATCCAACTAGGAGCTTGAATCAAAGGAACAAAAGAAAGAAAATGAGAACCCTAGCTCTCCCTTGAGCTGAAGAACCGATAAGAAGAGAAAAGAATGAGAGAAATGGAGCAAACTCTTGTATTATATCACTTAAAACTCCAAAACACGACTTTACTGTTCACGCACCGCAGGTGCGCTAGCCTTCTTACCGCGGGTGCACTAAGTATACTGAACCACTTCCGAAAATCCAAAGGCAACGACCACGGGTGCGCTGCTTTTCTACCGCGGGTGCGATAGACCTTCTATCCAAACACCGCTGGTGCGGTAGCTTTCCTGGCGTGGGTGCACTGTCTCCTGAAGCCAACAATATTCTTTGCAACAAAAATAGAATCCCAACGTCGCTTCTCCTCATAATTTGGCAACACTTTCAACATGAAAGTTACACCTCTATGTCTTATCTAACCATTCCAATTGGACTCATACCAATCGACTCAACATACGAATTATCATGAATTTAATCGTAATGACGCTAAAATAGAACTACACATCATCTAAAATCAACAATACTAGAAATCATCAATCGAATTTCTTAACATCTAAACTATACTTAGACTTGACCAAATAGTCCATCAACATAAAAAATCTTAAACCGTACCATTCACCAAGTTTGGATATTACAATCTCCCCTCCTTAAAGAAATATCGTCCCCGAAATTGACGTCACTACGCAAACAACTCAGAATACTTTTATTTCATCTCATCCTCTGGTTCCCACGTGGCTTCTTCAATCAATTGATTCCTCCAAAGGACTTTAACAATGCCAATCTCTTTGTTTCTCAATGCTTTAACTTTGCGATCCAGAATCTAAACTGGAATCTCTTCGTACGTCAAATTTGGCGTCAAATCCAATGGCTCGTGACGAAGAACATGGGAAGGATTCGCAATATACTTCCTGAGCATGGAGACATGAAAAACATTATGAACTCTATCAAGATCTGGTGGTAGGGCTAACCTGTAAGCTCGATCACCAACTCTGTCCAATATCTCTAATGGGCCAATAAACCTTGGACTCAACTTTCCCTTTTTGCCAAACCGCATTACACCTTTAAGAGGTGCAATCTTCAAGAACACGTGATTGCCAACCTCAAACTGCAATGGCCTTCGTCTTACATCAGCATAACTCTTCTGTCTTGACTGTGCTGTCTTCATCCTTTGTTGAATAACAGCAACAACATCAGCTGTCTGTTGGACCAACTCTGGACCCAACATCTTTCTCTCACCAATCTCGTCCCAATATAAGGGGGATCTACATTTTCTGCCATAAAGTGCTTCATACGGTGCCATGCCAATCATCGTCTGGTAGCTGTTATTGTATGTGAACTCAACAAGAGGCAATTTGGAATCCCAGCTACCAGGATAGTCGATAGTACAAGCTCTGAGCATATCCTCCAAAATCTGAATAACTCTCAATGATTGACCGTCGCTCTGGGATGTTATGCTGTACTGAATGCTAACTGTGTACCCAAGGCTCTGTGTAAACTCTTCCAAAACTCTGAAGTAAATCTAGGGTCACGATCGACACAGGAACACCATGAAGTCTGACAATCTCTGCTATGTACTCTTCGGCATACTGGTTCATGGAATACGTTGTCTTGACTGGGAGAAAATGCGCTGACTTGGTTAACCGATCAACGATGACCCAAATAAAGTTATAGCCTTTCTGCGTTCTGGGATGACCAATCACGAAATCCATTTTAATGTGCTCCCATTTTTATTGAGGAATCGGCAATGATTGCAATGTCCCAGCAGGTTTCTGGTGTTCGATTTTCACCTGCTGACAAGTTAGACACTGAGAAATAAACATGGCAATATCCTTCTTCATACCTGGCCACCAATAGAATCTTCGAAGATCCTGATACATCTTGGTACTACCTGGATGTATCGAGTATGGCGCGGTATGTGCCTCTTACAAGACGTCTCGCCGAATGTCATCACCAGTAGGAATACATATACCGCCTCTGAATGTCATCAAACCATCTTTATTCATCCCAAACTCTGAATTACCTCTCTCTTCTGCTCTGGCTCTCATCTCTGTCAATTGTGCATCATTGACCTGCTCTCTACGGATTCTGTCCGTCAATGTAGCCCGAATGATCAACGCTGAAAAGCGAGCAATAGTTCATGGTACTACCAAAGTTATCCCTTCTCGTTGCAAGTCTAATAACAACGGTCTCTGGATGATAGAACTCAAAGATGAACTCGACTTACGGCTCAATGCATCCGCTACAACATTCGCCTTCCCAAGGTGGTAACTAATCGTCACATCATAATCTTTGGCAAGCTCTAACCACCGTCTCTACCACATATTGAGTTCTTTCTGAGAAAACAAATACCTTAAACTCTTGTGGTCCGTGAAAATTTCACACTTTTCGCCATATAAATAGTGTCTCCAGATTTTCAGGGCGAATACCATAGCTGCCAGTCCCAGATCATGCGTAGGATAATTTTTTTCGTAGTCTTTCAACTGACGAGAAGCGTAAGCTATAACCTTTCCACGTTGCATCAGCACTGCACCGAGGCACTTCTTCGATGCATCGGTATAAACAACAAATTCTTCTGTACCACTAGGCAATGCAAGTACCGGAGCTATCGTCAACCTATCTTTCAACTCTTGGAATCCACTTTGGCATTCATTGGACCATTCAAACTTCACAGTCTTCCTTGTCAAATTGGTTAACGGCAGGGCAATTTTGGAAAAGTTTGAAATAAAGTGACGATAATAACCCGCCAAACCAAGAAAACTGCGCACCTCTGATACAGTGGTAGGGATAGGCAACTTCTGTATCGCCACAATTTTTGCTAGATCAACACCTAAACCATCCTTCGAGACAACATGGCCTAGGAAAGAAACCTGCTCCAACCAGAACTCACATTTATTCAACTTAGCATACAGCTTCTTCTCTCTCAATAACTGAAGAACAACTCTGAGGTGCTCTACGTGAAGCTCTCTGGTCTTGGAATAAATCAATATATCATCGATGAAAACAATGACAAAGCTATCCAAATACGGTTTGAACACCTGGTTCATAAGATCCATGAAGACTGAATGAGCATTAGTCAGACCGAATGACATAACAAGAAATTCGTAATGACCATACATGGTCCAGGACGCCGTCTTAGGAATATCAGACTCCCTAACTTTCAACTGGTAATAGCCAGATCGCAAATCAATCTTCGAAAACACTGTAGCCCCCTGCAGCTGATCAAAAAGGTCGTCTATTCGTGGCAACGGATATTTATTATTAATGGTCACTTTGTTGATTTCCCTGTAATCAATGCACAGCCGCAAAGACCAGTCTTTCTTCTTGACGAAAAGAAACGGAGCTCCCCAAGTCAAAGAACTCGGCCGTATAAAACCTTTATCCAATAGATCCTGCAACTGCGTCTTCAATTCTTTCATCTCTGTCGGGGCCATTCTGTACGGAGCTTTGGAAATAGGAACCGTCCCCGGAACTAGATCAATCACTAACTCTACATCTCTGTCTGGCGATAAACCAGGCACATCATCCTCAAATACATCATGGAACTCTCTCACAACATTAATATCATCAATATTCAACTTCACAATTCTATCCATATCCACAATCGAAACAAAAACCCCATCACAACCTCTAAACAACAACTTCTTAGCCTCAAGACATGAAATAAAAGGAAGGACCAGCGAAGTACCTGCACTGGCGAGCATACCTTCCTTATTATCATCATCTGCAAATTTCACCGTCTTGGCAACGCCATCAATCACTGCACGGTAAGTCGATAGCCAATCCATGCCAAGTATAATATCAAATGCAACCATCGGAATAACAATCAAATCGGCATAAACCACTCGCTCATCAATTTGAACAAAACACGCATACATAATAGACTTCGAGCATAACACATCCCCAGAAGGCAATAAAACATTAAACTGGAGGGGAAGAACAAAAGGAACTAGACCCAAAGATCTCAAAAATAGTTCAGACATAAAAGAATGAGTAGCACCTGTATCAATCAATGTCGTAGCTACTCTGCCTGAAATTAAGATAGTACTAGAGATCACAGAAGAATCAGGATTAATACCTTCCTTCGTCATGGTGAAGATGCGACCCTGCACCTTATCTTTACTTGATCCTCTCAGACAATGCTTGGCAATATGGCCTGCAGTACCACATCGGTAGCACGTATGAGTACCAAACCTGCACTCACCCCTATTATGCCTACTGCACTTGGGACGTAACGGCTTCTCTGGATCAAATGGGACTGTCAGTGCTTTATAACTCGGTTCTATCTTGCCTTTCCACTCGAAACTGCCTTTTCCTATTTGGCTCGAACCTTGACCTCTTTGAGCAATAGCCTGCTGCCTTGCCTGTCTCTCTCTAGCAATGTCCTTCTAATCTTGCTCAGCTAACAATGCTTTAGCCATAATCTCTTTAAATGTCACCGCCTTAGACATATTGATGTCCCTCCTGATCTCTGCTTGAAGTCCTCTAATGAAATGAGCACCCTTGTCTTTGTCATTCGAGGCAATATATGGGGCAAACAAACAGCCTTCCTCAAACGTCAAAATGTACTCGTCAACATTCATACTTCCTTGTCGAAGCTCTAAAAACTCAGTCACCTTCCGATGTAATGCCCTAGATTGTATGTGGATAAAATGAAAAGATGAAGTGTTGCTCGAAGAAAGGGACCGCACCCGCGCCTAGAGAAGCACCGCACCCGCGGTGCATGGACAGAAAGTTAGCCATTTTTACAGTAGGGTCACCGCACCCGCGGTCCAAGAAAGAGTGCACCCGCGGTTGATAGACAGAGAGTTGGAAAGTATTTACAGAAATGACACCGCACCCGCGGTTCAAACGTAACCGCACCCGCGTTGATGTCACCGCACCCGCGGTTTTATATGTAGCGCACCCGCGGTCGTCGATTTTGGAAAGTGGATGGACCGCCGAAGCTTGAGCGCACCCGCGGTTCCTGAACTACCGCACCCGCGGTCATGCGTGTTACTTGAAAAATATGACACTTGCCCCTCAACATGCAAGATATATATATGATTTGTCATTCATTTCTTCCTCATTTTCAGCAGATGGAACGAGAGAGAGAGACTTCAAGAATTCCTTCATGCTCTATTTCTTTTAGAAATTGATTGTATAAGATATCTTCATCAGAATTTTAATTAGAGTTCAGATATGTGATCTTCTCAACCAAGGCTACAAGAAGAGGTAAATTGTAGAACCCGTAAATCAGTAGACGTATAAGCCATGCATAATTCTAGATTTTTAAATTTAAATGACTTCATTGCATGATTATTTTAAATGCATTTGTTTGAAGTTAATTATTTTATTATTTCAGTTCAGTAGTTTGATCTTTTGCATTTCAGTTATTTCAGTGAGGCCGGACCGGAGTTGGAGTTTTGAGATAGAATTTAAGATTCGAGAAATATTTCCAGAAGTTAATTTAGCTAGCAAGTAAGTTCATTTAAGTTAAAAAAAAAAAAAGAAGTTTAAGGAATTATTTAAGTTAGTTGAGGATTTTAATTTAAATTATTGGAGGTGATTAAGAAATGAGCTCATTTAAGTTACTTAATTAAGGGGTTAGTTCACTAAATTAATTAAAGGATTAGTAAGGCTTTTAAGGGTTATTAAATTACTAGATAATCAATTTTCCCCCTACCATTTATCATGCGTTTTCGGCCACACCCCTAGAAGAACAAACTAGGACTTGCCAACTCACCTTTGACCCATTCTTGGTTGATTAGCATGCTAATTCTTTTAGCTATTTTTCCACCTTAATTAATTAATACTAGACCACTATCCTAACCCTTGTTTGGCATGATAAAATCGGCCACTATAGTCTAGAATCACCCAAGAGATCATTTGATAGCAATTCAAAATTCAAAATTCAAATGCATGAAGACTTGGTCTTGATATGATCCTATTTTTGTGCACCCTTCTCCTCACCTTCATAACCATCACTCCCCCTCCACCTCCACCAAAAATAAAACCCCTTTTCAGTAGAAAAAAACGTGAATAACAGCTAGGGAGAAAGGGAGAAAAATCGAGAGCCAAGAAAGGTAGAGAAGCAAGCCACTCCGTCTCCTCCGCGCCGTCTCGTCTCTTCTTTTCGTTTTCTTTCGAAACGAAACCAGGAATGTCTAGATTTCTTTCAAACCTCAATCAAGTCATATTATCATTTATTTTTCAGTACATGATCATGTTGTAGCAAGCAAAAATCGAGATCCATGTCAAAATATTTTGGAACACACATGCAGAATTTTCGACTTCCCTTGACAAGCTTCACGTTTTTCTAAGTTTTGATGGTTTCAGGTATTGGATCGACTCCAGGCTCCCAAGGCGGCTTGTATACATGTAGTAGGATGCATTAGGACCATGTTGGTCCATTCAAACCAGCCCCATACTTGCTGGAAAACCGAAATGACAGCAAGTTCCCCATAAGTGCAGAAATGTGATTCGAAATTTCAGTTTGGATGTCAAGGAGGAAGGATCTGATCTTGGCTGCCCCAAGGGCCTTTAGCCATGGTTGGATCACTTCCCTAGCATGTCTAAGACGTGACTAAGTCGCCCTTTTGGTGGCTTGGTCCATGGCTCATCGGTTTTTAAATAATCAACAAGAACAGCCCCTTTCCCCATTCGGCCCTTCCATTTTTTCAGCATATGGTTCGTTTCTTTTGTTGCTTGGTGTGGATCTTGGTTGGCCTATGGCCCTTAGCCACGGTTCATATCATGCTCCTAGATGTCTAGATTGTGCCATGGTCAATCAAATGGCCACCGGAACGACGCAAGACATCGATCATAGCATAAACACTACACACGCACGCATGAGGGCCCTCGGTGAGAACTTTCGGGTGGTTGCTGGAATGAGGCGAATTGTGGCTGGCCTAGGGCCCTTAGCCATGGATAAAATCATTCCTTGGGACGTTGTGGAGAGGCTTTGGTCGGTGGTGCAAGCCCCAATGGCCAAAAGTATCGCAAACGACGCGATGCAAGCTAGGTCGCAGCTGCTGGAAATTACAGCAAGTTGCTGTGTCGGTTCAGAGGCTCGTTCGAGTTCTTGGTTGGCTTTTAGCCCATGGCCTTGGACTGGACAGTGCTTCATTGAGTTAGGAAGGTCATGTTTTCGACCGTTTGTCATTTGGATCATTTTTGAGGTCGTACGAGAATTTACGGTGTAATGTGCCAAATTGACTCTCGAAAGAGCGTTTCGTGTTTTGGCCTCCATTCCACCTAGATTTCGACCCTATCATTTTAGGAACATTATTTTATGATTTTTCAGCGTATTTTAATCATGACTATACGTCGGATCAGTGTCGGTTCAGGATGGCTCGGAGTCATGATTAAATGCGAAGTCATTAGGCGTCATAGTCGCATCTTTTGAACGTAAATTGCATAGTTGGTTAAGTTTAAGCTATTGCATATTTTTCATGGCACAGTTAGGTTGCAGCGAGCCTGGGAACGATCCAATCCAATCCAGTTGGTAAAATTACAGGAATTTTCATTACGCCAGTTAATTATTTTACGTGCATTAAACAGAAAATGATTATTTTTGAGATTTATGCGATATGGCTTGTGGTTCATTCACTATGTGGGAGTGTTATTTTATACGGTCGCCAGTGACCGATCAGTTCAGTATGGTACCACCCGGTCGCCAGTGACCGGCCAGCTCAGTTCAGTTTCAGCCTCCCCGGTAGCCAGTTACCGATCAGTTCAGCTTAGTGCAGTGGCCACAGGCGTAAAACATAATCTCAACAGAAAATTTTATCAGATATTTCAGTACAGGCTCCAAGGAGCAAATATTTTTATAGTGATTTCCAGTTCAGTTATGCACGTATTATAATTGCTCCGTACAGATTATTTTCAGTATGCCTCAGGACCGGATATGTTAACTCATGCATATTTTAATTCAGATTTTTACTCGTTACCTGTGTTATTATGCATGCTGAGTCTTTAGGCTCACTAGACTTGATTGTTGTAGGTATTGATGAGGCCAGGGCCGAGGGCGGGGACCAGTGAGCCAGCTTGGGTCGGCAGTAGTGGCACCCGAGGACCTCAGTGCAGCAGTTGTTATGTTATTCCGCAAACAATTTTTATCAGTTGTTGGATATTTTTAAATTGTGATTTTTGGCAAATTTTATTTTCTTCCGCTGCAATATTTTGAAATATGGAACTTGATTCACCAGTGATTTTTATGAATGAGGCCATTTGAGTTCTTTTAAAAAGAAAATTTTTAATTTTCCGCAAATTTTCAAGAAAGGAGTTTTACGCCCCTCGCAGTTGGTATCAGAGCGGTGGTTCTGTATAGGGTTTCACTACTACTGACCGCGAGAAGCTCACGAAGCCACGTCTTCGGTCTGTAAGTTTTTCAGTTCAGCATTTTGTTCAGCATTTCAGTTATAGCATGAATTATTTTGTCAGCATGCTTCCAGATTTTGAATATTTCAGTAATAAATTATGGAATTATGCATGCTAGTTACGTATGGGTTATGTTGGAACAGTATGCCCCCTAGACGCATTTTAGAGCGCAACAGAGAGGAGGAGCCTCGCCGAGAAGACAGGGAGGAGCGTAGACCAGAGGGAGACCTACCACCTCCTCCACCGCCCCCACCGGACATGAGTGCCCAGATGTTAGCTGGGATGGCACAGTTCTTCGCACAGTTTGCGGGGGGCAATGCCGCAGCCGTAGCCGCAGCCGCAGCCAGGCCGACAGGGCCCGAGGCTGTGTATGAGCGATTCATGAAGATGCGCCCGAAGGAATTCTCTGGGGCATCTGACCCCATGGTTGCCGAGGGATGGATCAAATCCCTCGAGGTTATCTTCGATTTTATGGAGCTGGGGGACGCAGACCGAGTCCGATGTGCCACCTACTTGTTCACTGGAGACGCCCGCTTATGGTGGGAAGGAGCTTCGGTAGCCCTGACATTGGCTACACTTTCTTGGACCCGCTTTACGGAGGTTTTCTACTCCAAGTATTTTGCTGAGGAGGTTCGCACCAGGCTGACCACCGAGTTCATGAGTCTGAGACAGGGGGATATGTCGGTTACGGAGTTTATCCGTAAGTTCGAGAGGGGCTGTCACTTTGTGCCCCTGATAGCGAATGATGCCAGAGCCAAGCTGATGCACTTCCTGGTGGGCTTATGGCCGATCTTGCGCCGGGATGTTAGGGTATCTGACCCTGCTACTTATGAGGTTGCCGTCTCCAAGGCCTTAGCCGCAGAGCAGGATCTGCGGGATATCGAGAGGGATCGCTAGGGCAAGCGCCCAGTCCAGGCACCGCACCGCCCTCCTCCTCATTAGCATCAGCAGCAGAATAAGAGGCCTTTTCATGGACCGCCCAGGAACCGAGACCAGCAGCAGCAGCAGCAGCGGGGACGCCCAGCCCCGAGGACTCAGGAGCACCCAGTTTGTCCCAGGTGCTCACGTCGCCATCCTGGAGCATGTATGGCTGGCTCAGGAAAGTGTTTTAAGTGTGGCAGTCCAGACCACATGTTGCTGCAGTGTCCTCAGAGGAATCTGCCTACCCAAGGCAGAGTTTTTGCTCTCCATGCCGCGGAAACCAACCCGGAGACTATGTTGTTGACAGGTACCTTTAAACTTTAAGTTATTCTTCGAATTTCAGCATTTTGGGAATCGGGATTTAGATTTTTGAACTTAGAACTGTTATAGGATTGCATGCTCTACTCAGATTTATTTCGGGGAAATTAAGCTAGAGGAACCTTGACCTTTGCATGTCTATAAGTTTAGATCTTGTAGTGGGATTCAACTTAGAGCTCCGCTCTTTCAGGGAGAATTTTTATATCTGGTTTCGCTACCAAGGCCTTGATAGATTCAGGAGCCACTCACTCATTTATTTCGGAGGTCTTTGCAAACTTTCTCAAGATCCAGACCATTGGGCTAGATACAGCCTTTTCAGTAGTGTTGCCGTCAGGCGAGGAGATGGCAGCTACCAATGTTATCCGAGATATAGACCTTGAGCTGCACGGTAATCTTGTTTATGCGGATCTGATTGTGCTACCGATGCTGGAATTTGACATCATCCTAGGGATGGACTGGCTATTGAGGAACAGAGTGTTGATAGACTTCCATCGGAGATCCGTTCTTGTCCGACCGCCTGGAATGGAGCAGTTCTTATTAGAGCCGGACAGGTACTTTCCTTTACCGCGCATTATTCCTTATGTTCAGGCTAGGAAGCTCATGCATAGAGGGTGTCGGGCATTTCTAGCAACCTTTTTATCTGTCCCCGAGGAACCCAGCCAGTCAGCCTCAGATGTTCCGATAGTTAGAGATTTCTTAGACGTTTTTCCCGAAGACGTCTCTGGTATGCCACCCGAGAGAGAGGTGGAGTTTTCCATTGAGCTTATGCCAGGTACGGCTCCGATATCCAAAGCGCCGTACCGACTAGCACCGACAGAGATGGCAGAGCTTAAGAAGAAGATCCAGGAACTTCTCGACAAGGAGTTCATTCGCCCGAGCTTTTCTCCATGGGGCGCGCCAGTCTTATTCGTGAAAAAGAAGGATGGCTCGATGAGGCTTTGCATTGACTACCGGGAGTTGAACAGGGTTACAGTGAAGAATAAATACCCACTGCCGAGGATTGAGGATCTGTTTGACCAGTTGCAGGGAGCTTCGATTTTCTCCAAGATAGATCTGCGTTCCGGTTATCACCAGTTGAGGGTGAGAGATGCTGATGTCTCGAAGACAGCTTTCAGGACTCGTTATGGCCACTACGAGTTCCTAGTGATGCCGTTCGGTCTGACGAATGCGCCAGCGATCTTCATGGATCTCATGAATCGCTTATTTCAGCCGTACCTCGACCAGTTTGTGATAGTGTTCATAGATGACATTCTCGTCTACTCCAAGAGTCGGGAGGAGCACAGCAGGCATCTGACCACAGTGTTGCAGACATTGCAGAAGCACAAATTATTCACAAAGTTCAGTAAGTGCGAATTCTGGTTAGAGAAGGTGGCGTTCTTGGGCCACATTGTTTCTAGCAGTGGCATTGAGGTAGACCCTGCGAAAGTTGTAGCAGTCAGAGATTGGGTTGTGCCTCAGAATGCATCAGAGATCCGCAGTTTTCTTGGGCTAGCAGGATATTACAGGAAATTCATCCAGGGATTCTCCTCTATCGCCGTTCCACTCACAGCACTGACAAAGAAAAATGTGAAGTTTGTGTGGAGCGAGGAGTGTCAGAAGAGCTTCGATACTTTGAAGCAAGCTCTTATCTCAGCACCCGTTTTGGCTGTACCGTCAGGATCTGGTGAGTTTGTCCTTTATACCGATGCTTCGAAGCTTGGTTTAGGTGCAGTTTTGATGCAGCATGGGAGAGTGATAGCGTATGCTTCTCGACAGCTGAAAATCCACGAGAAGAACTACCCCACCCATGATCTGGAGTTAGCGGCCGTAGTTTTTGCTTTGAAGATTTGGAGGCACTATCTGTATGGAGAGAAGTGTCAGATCTTTACCGACCATAAGAGCCTCAAGTATTTCTTTACGCAGAAGGAGCTGAACATGCGTCAGAGGCGTTGGTTGGAGCTTGTGAAAGACTACGATTGTGACATTAGCTACCACCCGGGTAAAGCTAATGTAGTTGCGGATGCTTTGAGCAGGAAAGTCGCAGTGATGGCTCACTTGACGATTCAGAAACCTCTTCAGATCGAGATGCAGAGGTTTGATCTTGAGACTTACCCTCGAGGTAGAGTTCCTCGTTTATCTACCTTGACTATCCAGTCCTCTCTTATTGACCGTATTCGCAGCGGTCAGGCAGCAGATGAGCAGTTGGCACAGTGGAAGAAGAGAGATGAAGCCAAGGGCAGTGTTTTGTATTCAGTCAGCGACGGTATTGTGAGATACCGAGATAGGATATGGGTTCCTAGCAGTGATTCTATCCGAGCAGACATCTTATCAGAGGCCCATACGTCCCCGTACTCCATTCACCCTGGGAGTACGAAGATGTACAAAGATCTGCAGCTATTGTATTGGTGGCCAGGGATGAAGAAGGACATCAGGCGTTTTGTATCCGAGTGCCTGACTTGCCTGTTAGTGAAGGCCGAGCATCAGAGACCAGCAGGTTTGCTCAAGCCTCTTCCTATTCCCGAGTGGAAGTGGGAGAACATTACCATGGACTTTGTGACCGGATTGCCGAGGTCAGCCAGAGGATCGAATGCTATCTGGGTGATTGTAGATCGTCTTACCAAATCAGCGCACTTCTTGCCTATTAAGACGACTTTCACCATGGTTCAGTATGCAGAGCTGTATATCCGAGAGATAGTCCCACTCCATGGTATTCCAGTTTCTATCGTATCCGATAGAGATCCCAGATTCACTTCCTCGTTTTGGAAGAGTTTGCATTCGACTTTGGGTACGAAGTTGCTGTTTAGCACAGCTTTCCATCCGCAGACAGATGGACAGTCGGAGCGAGTTATTCAGATCTTAGAGGATCTTCTCCGTGCTTGCGTCATTGATTTCTCTGGGAGTTGGGAGTCGAACTTACCATTGGTAGAGTTCACATATAACAACAGTTTCCAGTCGTCTATAGGTATGGCTCCGTATGAAGCGCTGTATGGCCGCAAGTGTAGATCTCCTGTTCATTGGGATGAAGTAGGAGAGAGAGCAGAGTTGGGTCCAGAGATTGTTCAGCAGGCAGCTGATGTAGTAGTCAAGATCCGTGATAGGATGAGGACTGCCCAGAGCCGACAGAAGAGTTATGCCGATCAGCGGAGGAGAGAGTTAGAGTTTGCAGTGGGCGATCATGTCTTCGTGAAAGTGGCACCTATGAAGGGTGTCATGAGATTTGGCAAGAAAGGGAAGCTCAGTCCGAGATTCATTGGACCGTTTGAGATCCTCGACAGAGTTGGGACGCTAGCGTATCGTGTGGCTCTTCCGCCAAATCTGGCCGGAGTACACAATGTCTTTCACGTCTCCATGCTGAGGAAGTATATGGCAAATCCTTCGCATGTGCTGAATTTCGAGCCGTTGCAGCTTACTCCGAACTTATCTTTATGAGGAGAGACCCGTGCAGATCCTAGACAGACAGGAGAAGAAACTTCGGAACAAGTTGGTTAAGCGAGTCAAAGTCAAATGGCTCAACCATTCAGAGGAGGAAGCTACGTGGGAGTCTGAGCCGGAGATGAGAAGTCGATACCCTGAGTTATTCGGTGAGTTCTAATTTCGAGGACGAAATTTATTTAAGGGGGGGAGGATTGTAGAACCCGTAAATCAGTAGACGTATAAGCCATGCATAATTCTAGATTTTTAAATTTATATGACTTCATTGCATGATTATTTTAAATGCATTTGTTTGAAGTTAATTATTTTATTATTTTAGTTCAGTAGTTTGATCTTTAGCATTTCAGTTATTTCAGTGAGGCCGGACCGGAGTTGGAGTTTTGAGATAGAATTTAAGATTCGAGAAATATTTCCAGAAGTTAATTTAGCTAGCAAGTAAGTTCATTTAAGTTAAAAAAAAAAAAGAAGTTTAAGGAATTATTTAAGTTAGTTGAGGATTTTAATTTAAATTATTGGAGGTGATTAAGAAATGAGCTCATTTAAGTTACTTAATTAAGGGGTTAGTTCACTAAATTAATTAAAGGATTAGTAAGGCTTTTAAGGGTTATTAAATTACTAGATAATCAATTTTCCCCCTACCATTTATCATGCATTTTCGGCCACACCCCTAGAAGAACAAACTAGGACTTGCCAACTCACCTTTGACCCATTCTTGGTTGATTAGCATGCTAATTCTTTTAGCTATTTTTCCACCTTAATTAATTAATACTAGACCACTATCCTAACCCTTGTTTGGCATGATAAAATCGGCCACTATAGTCTAGAATCACCCAAGAGATCATTTGATAGCAATTCAAAATTCAAAATTCAAATGCATGAAGACTTGGTCTTGATATGATCCTATTTTTGTGCACCCTTCTCCTCACCTTCATAACCATCACTCCCCCTCCACCTCCACCGAAAATAAGACCCCTTTTCAGTAGAAAAAAACGTGAATAACAGCTAGGGAGAAAGGGAGAAAAATCGAGAGCCAAGAAAGGTAGAGAAGCAAGCCACTCCGTCTCCTCCGCGCCGTCTCGTCTCTTCTTTTCGTTTTCTTTCGAAACGAAACCAGGCATGTCTAGATTTCTTTCAAACCTCAATCAAGTCATATTATCATTTATTTTTCAGTACATGATCATGTTGTAGCAAGCAAAAATCGAGATCCATGTCAAAATATTTTGGAACACACATGCAGAATTTTCGACTTCCCTTGACAAGCTTCACGGTTTTCTAAGTTTTGATGGTTTCAGGTATTGGATCGACTCCAGGCTCCCAAGGCGGCTTGTATACATGTAGTAGGATGCATTAGGACCATGTTGGTCCATTCAAACCAGCCCCATACTTGCTGGAAAACCGAAATGACAGCAAGTTCCCCATAAGTGCAGAAATGTGATTCGAAAATTCAGTTTGGATGTCAAGGAGGAAGGATCTGATCTTGGCTGCCCCAAGGGCCTTTAGCCATGGTTGGATCACTTCCCTAGCATGTCTAAGACATTACTAAGTCGCCCTTTTGGTGGCTTGGTCCATGGCTCATCGGTTTTTAAATAATCAACAAGAACAGCCCCTTTCCCCATTCGGCCCTTCCATTTTTTCAGCATATGGTTCGTTTCTTTTGTTGCTTGGTGTGGATCTTGGTTGGCCTATGGCCCTTAGCCACGGTTCATATCATGATCCTAGATGTCTAGATCGTGCCATGGTCAATCAAATGGCCACCGGAACGACGCAAGACATCGATCATAGCATAAACACTACACACGCACGCATGAGGTCCCTCGGTGAGAACTTTCGGGTGGTTGCTGGAATGAGGCGAATTGTGGCTGGCCTAGGGCCCTTAGCCATGGTTCAAATCATTCCTTGGGATGTTGTGGAGAGGCTTTGGTCGGTGGTGCAAGCCCCAATGGACAAAATTCTCGCAAACAACGCGATGCAAGCTAGGTCGCAGCTGCTGGAAATTACAGCAAGTTGCTGTGTCGGTTCAGAGGCTCGTTCGAGTTCTTGGTTGGCTTTTAGCCCATGGCCTTGGACTGGACAGTGCCTCATTGAGTTAGGAAGGTCATGTTTTTGACCGTTTGTCATTTGGATCATTTTTGAGGTCGTACGAGAATTTACGGTGCAATGTGCCAAATTGACTCTCGAAAGAGCGTTTCGTGTTTTGGCCTCCATTCCACCTAGATTTCGACCCTATCATTTTAGGAACATTATTTTATGATTTTTCAGCGTATTTTAATCATGACTATACGTCGGTTCAGTGTCGGTTCAGGATGGCTCGGAGTCATGATTAAATGCGAAGTCATTAGGCGTCATAGTCGCATCTTTTGAACGTAAGTTGCATAGTTGGTTAAGTTTAAGCTATTGCATATTTTTCATGGCACAGTTAGGTTGAAGCGAGCCTGGGAACGATCCAATCCAATCCAATTGGTAAAATTACAGGAATTTTCATTACGCCAGTTAATTATTTTACGTGCATTAAACAGAAAATGATTATTTTTGAGATTTATGCGATATGGCTTGTGGTTCATTCACTATGTGGGAGTGTTATTTTATACGGTCGCCAGTGACCGATCAGTTCAGTATGGTACCACCCGGTCGCCAGTGACCGGCCAGCTCAGTTTAGTTTCAACCTCCCCGGTAGCCAGTTACCGATCAGTTCAGCTTAGTGCAGTGGCCACAGGCGTAAAACATAATCTCAACAGAAAATTTTACCAGATATTTCAGTACAGGCTCCAAGGAGCAAATATTTTTATAGTGATTTCCAGTTCAGTTATGCACGTATTATAATTGCTCAGTACAGATTATTTTCAGTATGCCTCAGGACAGGATATGTTAACTCATGCATATTTTAATTCAGATTTTTACTCGTTACCTGTGTTATTATGCATGCTGAGTCTTTAGGCTCACTAGACTTGATTGTTGTAGGTACTGATGAGGCCAGGGCCGAGGGCGGGGACCAGTGAGCCAGCTTGGGTCGGGAGTAGTGGCACCCGAGGACCTCAGTGCAGCAGTTGTTATGTTATTCCGCAAACAATTTTTATCAGTTGTTGGATATTTTTAAATTGTGATTTTTGGCAAATTTTATTTTCTTCCGCTGCAATATTTTGAAATATGGAACTTGATTCACCAGTGATTTTTATGAATGAGGCCATTTGAGTTCTTTTAAAAAGAAAATTTTTAATTTTCCGCAAATTTTCAAGAAAGGAGTTTTAGGCCCTTCGCATAAATATTGTTCAATTCCAACATTATTTAGATTTTATGTGTTGGAGAAATAATGATATGGTTACTATTAGAGATTCTTGAGATTATAGATGTCGTATATTCGCAATCGGATCGAACAAATAGTACCGTATGCATTTGTTATGAATTTTAGCATATATTGATTGAGAATATGCAGATTTTGAGAGTATGATGTATATATGATGATGATTATGAGTTGAGACCTATGAATTATTGATATATGTGGGAGTTGGATTGACCGGTATTGAGAAATTACGTTGTTATGCCGTCAAATGGTACCGAGGTCAAGTATTGAATTGGATATGTGTTGATTGAGATTAGAGATTGATAGAATATGTATCAACATTTCCATTTCAGATTTGATAGTGACAGATTCGTCATCGAGACTTCGACATCGACAGACATTGTGCGACAAAAGGTATAATTCATGTTTTGTTTGGGGAAGGCACAACTCAAATGAGATTCAATTTGAGTTTCCCAACCAAATCACATACTAGAATTGTTGTTTATCTTTCGATATGAATTTGATTTATTTATAGATCTATATTCAAATCTCTTGATAGGATGCTGTCTTGTTATAGATTTATATTCAAGCATTTGAGATAGAAGAGTCATTGGCAGACTTGCTAAACTAGATGTTCGGTGGTATCGACGCTTCGGATCAGATTCACTCCGATTGTAGACATTCGATACAGACAGGACCGAAGTCTAGGAATAAGACGTACAGTTACCCCGATTGGGAGGGTAGGTGACAGACAGTGACGTCTTATTCACACCGGGATCCCTAGAGTAGAGTCGATTCGAGTCAAGACATGATTTGATTTGAATTGCATGTTTATATACATTGGTTTCATAGACTATGGAGCCCATTATTATTGCGTTGATTCATGATTTATGATTATGTATCAGCATGTATACATGTTTTATACTGTGATTTGTTCTCACCGGAGTTTCCGGCTGTTGTTATGTCTGTATGTGTGCATAACAACAGGTGGGGCAGGATCAGGGTCGCGATAGAGATGAGGGATGGACATAGCGTGGTGACTACGGGCGCAGAAGATCACTAGTGATGTTGTACTAGATTTGTACTACTCTTAGTTTATGGTTTGTATTAAACACTAGTGATGTGTTTGTAGGAGAACATGACATGTATATTATATGTGTTGTAATTAAATAAAGAAAGATATTATACTTAGTATTTACATTTGAATTAATGTTAAAAAGCGAAAATTTGACCCACATTTTGAATAAAGATCCAATTAATCCCGAAAAAAATGGAGTTAGAGCCCGGGTCCCCACAACAGGTGGTATCAGAGCCGTAGGTTCTGTAGACTGAGATAGAATAGAATGAGCGGGGTTGATCGAGTCTTCTTCCTTGCTTTTGATGTGCTAGCATGATTTAATGCTTTTCCTATTATGTGTTGTATTGTATCTGAGTTGATTTACAGAATATATTTGTAAAGACTGAATCAGAACCGATTCTGGATCAGAGGTATATGATCAGAGGAGGGCTGAGACAGATTGTATAGATGGTATCCTAATCTGTTTGATAATAAGATATGCCGCCTAGAAGGATACCGCAACCAGCTGCAAGACAAGTGCCAGAACAGGGGAGTACGTCGGGTACTCTGATGGACGTGACTGCGAAACCGATGGAGACTTTGTTGAAGAGATTTCAATCATTCCATCCACCTACCTTGAAGGGCACGGAAAATGCAGTGGATTGTGAAAGCTGGTTGGATGATATAGAGATGTTATTTGAATCACTTGCCTATACAGATGAACGTAGGGTGAAGCTGTTGGGCATCAATTGCAAGAAATGGCCAAGAGTTGGTGGCTAACGGCGAAACGAGCCTTAAAACATCTAGGTATTGATATTACTTGGAAAGTCTTTAAAGATGAATTTTATCAACGTTTCTTTCCAGTGTCGTATCGAAAAGACAAATGGGCCGAATTTGCCAACTTGAGACAGGGGCAATGGAACATAGAGGAGTATGTTGCCAAATTCTTGTCCTTGCTTCGATTTGCACCTCACGTAGCAGGGAAGGATGAGGCAGTTGCCGATCATTTCATAAATGGTTTGAATCCGGATATCTTCACTTTAGTGAACACGGGACGACCCAACACCTTTTCTGAGGTGCTGAATCGAGCGAAGGGAGCAGAGGCTGGCTTGATTAGGCAGCGAGGAGCTTCCTATAGTGTTCAGGGTTAGATACCGCCACCGTTTGCCACACAGTTTCCACCACCTCCTCCTCGATTTTATAGTGGAATCAGTAGTAGTGGAAAGAAAGATTCTTTGAAAGCTAAGGGTAAGCAGTTTAAGAGAGCAGGGAGCAGTTCATCGAGCTCTAGTGGGTCAAGACAGAGAGGTCCTGGTCAGAGTACAGATGTGACAGGTGTATATTGTACTACTTGTGGAGGCCGACATGCCACATAGCAGTGTCAAGGAGTGATGGGCAGATGTAACATATGTAAGCAACAGGGACATTTCGCCAGAGTCTGTCCCCAGAGAGGTGCAAAGAGATTTCAGAGTGCAGGGTCATCAGCATCGATGACTCAGCCTGAGAGGCAAGCTTCGTCTTTCCATTCCTTCTAGCCCACGCCTACACAGTCTCAACCTAGAGCCAGAGGTGGCCAGACAGTGAGCCAACCTCTCAGACAACAAGCTCATATGTTTGCATTGGCGGAAGAGCAAGCCCAAGATGCACCAGACGATGTGATTGCAGGTAACTGTTTTCTTTGCGGTTATCCGGCATATGTATTGATAGATACAGGTGCATCACATACATTCATATCAGAACGTTTTGCATTGACACATGCATTGCCTGTAGATTCATTGTCTACTGTAGTGTCTATTTCTTCTCCGTTGGGAAGTGGTCTGATATCTGTGACTTCAGTTAGACATTGCATACTGCAGTTTGAAGGGCATGAGATCGATTTAGAATGTGTTGTACTTGGTTTATCTGATTTTGATTGTATTGTCGGGATTGACATGTTGACTAAGTACAGAGCCACCGTAGACTGTTTTCACAAGATTGTCAGATTCAGACCTGAAATGACAGAGGAGTGGAAATTCTATGGTAAGGGTTCCAGATCTCGGATTCCCTTAGTATCTGCTCTGGCTATGAGTAGATTGTTGCAGCAAGGAGCAGAAGGGTTCCTTATTTATTCAGTAGATTTACTGAAATCGAGCCCGACATTGGCAGATTTGCAAGTAGTACGGGAGTTTGTAGATGTATTTCCTGACTAGATTCCAGGGTTACCTCCAGCTCGAGAGGTAGATTTTAGTATTGATCTTATTCCAGGTACCGCTCCTATATCACGAGCTCCATATAGGATGGCGCCAATAGAATTGAAAGAATTGAAAGCACGATTAGAAGATATTCTAGCCAAGGGATATATCAGACCTAGCGTATCTCCTTGGGGCGCACCAGTGCTATTTGTGCGAAAGAAAGACGGTTCTATGAGATTGTGTATAAATTACAGGCAGCTGAACAAGGCAACGATAAAGAACAAATATCATTTGCCTCGTATCGACGACTTATTTGATCAGTTGCAGGGATCATCTATCTATTCCAAGATCGATCTGAGATCTGGATATCACCAGCTGCGGGTACGAGATATTGATATACCAAAGACAGCATTCCAAACCAGGTATGCACATTACGAATTTATTGTCATGCCTTTCGGTTTAACGAATGCTCCAGCGGTGTTCATGGGGTTGATGAACCGTGTCTTTCAGAGTTATTTAGATGAGTTTGTGATTGTTTTTATTGATGATATTTTGGTGTATTCAAAGAATTTGGATGAGCATGCCAATCATTTGAGAATTGTGTTGCAAAGATTGAGAAATGAAAGATTGTATGCTAAACTATCAAAATGTGAGTTTTGGCTGAGACAGGTTGTCTTCTTGGGTCATATCATATCTGGAGATGGTATTTCTGTGGATCCGAGTAAAGTAGAAGCTGTGATCGGTTGGCCTAGACCGACTTCGGTGCCTGAGATACGCAGTTTCATGGGTCTAGCAAGGTACTATAGACGATTCATCAAAGATTTCTCCAGTATTGCGAAGCCGATTACCCAGTTAACACAAAAGAATACACCATTTGTGTGGTCGGAGGATTGCGAGTCTAGCTTCCTAGAGTTGAAGAAGAGGCTGACCAGTGCACCTGTCATGATGATTCCTTCGGGTACTGGCGATTTCGTTGTATATTGTGATGCATCTCACAGAGGGCTGGGATGTGTTCTTATGCAGCGAGGTCATGTGATCGCATATGCCTCTAGACAGCTGAAGCCACACGAGATTCGATACCCCATTCATGATCTTGAATTGGCGGCTACCGTATTTGCCTTGAAGATCTGGCGTCATTATCTTTATGGCGAGAAATTTGAGATCTACTCTGACCATAAAAGTCTGAAGTATCTGTTTTCTCAGTCAGAGTTGAACATGAGACAGCGTAGATGGCTTGATCTACTGAAAGATTTTGATTGCGAGATCAAGTACTATCCAGGGAAGTCAAATGCAGCAGCAGATGCCTTGAGTCGAAAGGTTTGTGCCCTATCCTTATCGACAATAGGTGTTTCGAATTTAGTTGAAGATTTTTGTTTGTCTGGTTTAGCATTTGACACCGATAGTAGACCATTAAGACTTGCCACGATTCTAGTTGAGCCAGATTCTATAATGAAAATCAAAGAAGCCCAAAGAACAGATCAGAATATACAGCAGTCAATTCAGATGGTCAGATCAGGACATCAGTCTGAATATCAGGTACATGATTTTGTCCTCTATGTGAATAACCGTATTGTAGTGCCAGATGTATCAGAATTGAAACAACAGATTATGTCAGAAGCGCACTGTAGTCGGTTCAGTATTCACCCTGGTAGCAGAAAGATGTACAACGACTTGAAGACACAGTTCTGGTGGAAACAGATGAAATCAGATATTGCCGAATATGTGTCTAAGTACTTAAATTGCCAAGAGGTGAAGGCCGAAAGAAAGAAGCCCGGAGGTTTACTTCAGAGTTTATCTATTCCTGAGTGGAAATGGGATCACATTTCCATGGATTTCGTGACGAAATTACCTCAAGCATCCCGGGGCTGTGATGCGATTTGGGTCATTATTGACAGATTGACCAAATCAGCGTGTTTTATTCCATACAGAATGACATATCGACACGATCAGATGGCAGAGTTGTATGTCAGAGAGGTAGTTAGATTACATGGTGTGCCGAAGTCTATCGTATCAGATCGTGATCCACGATTAACTTCTCACTTTTGGCACAGTCTGCAGCAGGCTTTTGGTACGACATTGCACCTGAGCACTGCTTATCATCCCCAGACAGACGGACAGTCAGAGCGGACTATCCAGACTTTAGAGGACATGTTGAGAGCTGTAGTGCTAGATTTCGGCAGTAGTTGGCAAGATTCACTACCGTTGTGTGAATTCTCGTACAACAATAGCTATCAAACGAGCATAGAGATGGCACCGTTTGAGGCGTTGTATGGCAAGAAATGCAGATCTCCTCTATATTGGGATGATATCTCTGAGGCACCAGAACTTGGGCATGATATGATTCGGGAAATGACTGAGAAGGTGAAGATCATTCAGAAGCGAATGAAGACGGCACAGGATAGGCAAGCCAAATATGCCAATAGCAGACGTAGACCGCTTGTATTTGAAAAAGGAGACAGAGTATTCTTGAAGATTTCTCCCTTCAGAGGCATTGTCAGATTTGGCAAGCGTGAGAAATTGTCTCCTAGATACATCGGTCCATACGAGATTCTTGAAAAGATTGGCGATCGAGCATATCAACTGGCTCTTCCTCCTTGTCTATCCGGGATACATGACGTTTTTCATGTATCGATGTTGCGAAGATACATGCCAGATTATTCTCATGTCATTCGGCCTGACGAAGTTGAGCTGGATCAGACGTTGAGTTATGTTGAACAACCGATACAGATTCTTGATCGGAAAGAGAAACAGCTCAGAACGAAGACTATTCCACTAGTGAAAGTCCAGTGGAGTCGTCATGGCACCGAGGAAGCGACTTGGGAGAGAGAAGCAGATATGAGATAGAAATATCCCGAGTTATTTTCGTGATGTGAGTATTTATTCAGCTTTTGATTTTACTGCTGTTTGTACATACTTTGATTAATTGATTTCAGGTTCGAGGACGAACTAATATCTAAGAGAGGGAGAAATATAATGCCCTAGATTGTATGTGGATAAAATGAAAAGATGAAGTGTTGCTCAAAGAAAGGGACCGCACCCGCGCCTAGAGAAGCACCGCACCCGCGGTGCATGGACAGAAAGTTAGCCATTTTTACAGTAGAGTCACCGCACCCGCGGTCCAAGAAAGAGTGCACCCGCGGTTGATGGACAGAGAGTTGGAAAGTATTTACAGAAATGACACCGTACCCGCGGTTCAAACGTAACCGCACCCGCGTTGATGTCACCGCACCCGCGGTTTTATATGTAGCGCACCCGCGGTCGTCGATTTTGGAAAGTGGATGGACCGCCGAAGCTTGAGCGCACCCGCGGTTCCTGAACTACCGCACCCGCGGTCATGCGTGTTACTTGAAAAATATGACACTTGCCCCTCAACATGCAAGATATATATATGATTTGTCATTCATTTTTTCCTCATTTTCAGCAGATGGAACGAGAGAGAGAGACTTCAATAATTCCTTCATGCTCTATTTCTTTTAGAAATTTATTGTATAAGATATCTTCATCAGAATTTTAATTAGAGTTCAGATTTGTGATCTTCTCAACCAAGGCTACAAGAAGAGGTAAATATTGTTCAATTCCAACATTATTTAGATTTTATGTGTTGGAGAAATAATGATATGGTTACTATTAGAGATTCTTGAGATTATAGATGTCGTATATTCGCAACCGGATCGAACAAATAGTACCGTATGCATTTGTTATGAATTTTAGCATATCTTGATTGAGAATATGCACATTTTGAGAGTATGATGTATATATGATGATGATTATGAGTTGAGACCTATGAATTATTGATATATGTGGGAGTTGGATTGACCGGTATTGAGAAATTACGTTGTTATGCCGTCAAATGGTACCGAGGTCAAGTATTGAATTGGATATGTGTTGATTGAGATTAGAGATTGATAGAATATGTATCAACATTTCCATTTCAGATTTGATAGTGACAGATTCGTCATCGAGACTTCGACATCGACAGACATTGTGCGACGAAAGGTATAATTCATGTTTTGTTTGGGGAAGACACAACTCAAATGAGATTCAATTTGAGTTTTCCAACCAAATCACATACTAGAATTGTTGTTTATCTTTTGATATGAATTTGATTTGTTTATAGATCTATATTCAAATCTCTTGATAAGATGTTGTCTTGTTATAGATTTATATTCAAGCCTTTGAGATAGGAGAGTCATTGGCAGACTTGCTAAACTAGATGTTCGGTGGTATCGACGCTTCGGATCAGATTCACTCCGATTGTAGACACTCGATACAGACAGGACCGAAGTCTAGGAATAAGACGTACAGTTACCCCGATTGGGAGGGTAGGTGACAGACAGTGACGTCTTATTCACACCGGGATCCCTAGAGTATAGTCAATTCGAGTCAAGACATGATTTGATTTGAATTTCATGTTTATATAGATTGGTTTCATAGACTATGGAGCCCATTATTATTGCGTTGATTCATGATTTATGATTATGTATCAGCATGTATTCATGTTTTATACTGGGATTTGTTCTCACCGGAGTTTCCGGCTGTTGTTATGTCTGTATGTGTGCATAACAACAGGTGGGGCAGGATCAGGGTCGCGACAGAGATGAGGGATGGACATAGCGTGGTGACTACGGGCGCAGAAGATCACTATTGATGTTGTACTAGATTTGTACTACTCGTAGTTTATGGTTTGTATTAAACAATAGTGATGTGTTTGTAGTAGAACATGACATGTATATTATATGTGTTGTAATTAAATAAAGAAAGATATTATAGTTAGTATTTACATTTGAATTAATGTTAAAAAGCGAAAATTTGACCCACATTTTGAATAAAGATCCAATTAATCCCGAAAAGAATGGAGTTAGAGCCCGGGTCCCCACATCCGAGCTCAAAGTGCATCCGGAAAATACTTGTCGTAGAAAAGATCCGTAAAATCTTGCCACTTTAATGCCGGAACATAAACACTTACCTTGGTAGCATTCCACCAAATACGTTCAGCTTTGACTAGCATGAATACTGCACAACCAACTCTGTCCGTGTCTTCATACTTGAGATGATCAAATATCGCCTCAAGTGCTTTAATCCACTCTACATCCACCAATGGATCAGTACTTCCTGCAAAATCAGGCGGATCCATCCTCTTAAAAGCATTAAAGATCCCATCAGTTCCAACTGCTTGAACCACTTGGCCTCTCCCTTGGCCTCGACCCTGACCTGAACCTTGCAAACGGAGCAACTGTTGAATCTGTTCACTTTGTACCTTGGCTTGCTCTTTCAGTAATTTGCCGAACTCATCGACAACTTTCGATGAGGAGCTATCCTCACCCTCTGAAGCCTTTCTCTTAGGAGGCATTAAAAACCTACAATGTGCTCACATAATACATATCAACCAAAAACAATAAATAGACGTAGAAGAAGACATACCCGGACTGTTGAAAGTAGACGAAGTCATATGCATTGGTTTGAAGAACGTTGCTCTGATACCACTAAATGTAACGCCCTCGACTGATTTCATAAAATAACAGCGGAAATTGAAATAATTTACTTAGAGGAAAGAAGGATTTAAAAATTCTCTTGACATGAATACATTTTCAAAATATATACAATCAAAAGAATATACATGATCAATAAAGTGTTGCATCAAAATACAAAATATCATTTTTGATCATGTCAAAATGTTAACAAAATATCTTTCTTCCTTCCATCTCTTGTATGCATATGACCTCGGCTCCAATCAACGTCCTGGCTCGTAACTCTTATCTGCATCACATGAAATAACTGGAATGAGTATAAAACACAGCAAGTGAAATTCTTATATAACAATGTATACATATCATACTCCGTAAAACATGGCTTTGAAATCATTAAATACCATCTAACTCTTAGAACACGAATAACATAGTATAATATGACAATAACGATGTTATTTCTCTTTTCTCTGGTGGATTGATATCTAAACAGTATCTTTGTCTGTGTACCTATATTCCATCGATATAAATCGATTACTCTGTTGGGATATAAGCCTATGGTCGTTGATCAACTAATTGCATGGAATCTCTGACTATCTATTTATCAATCCAATAAATCATTTGAACTCTCTCTTGGACATTAAAACAAACACTTTGAATACTCTTTTCTCTTGCATTCACTTTATATATAACTGAAACATATGAAAGCCTCTAATATACAACAAAGTGTACTCATACATAACATGAATCAAGTGAAAGGGAATACCATATTAAAACCATTGAAATACAATACATATAATTCATGTGAGCACAAGAAATGAATTCCACTTACAACCAATGGAAAGCTTGATTCTAATCTCTTGGTACAAATCCTACAACAATAAACCGTGTATTGAATCATCAACAACTTAATAATCACAAACCCATACCATAAAACCCATACAATCAACACAATCACACATTCCATGATTTCCCCCAACACCATAATCCAAGAATAACTAAACCCACAAGATTACCTTAGCTCCTTGAACCCAAAATGATCTTGTTCTCACTTCAATAATCCAACTAGGAGCTTGAATCAAAGGAACAAAAGAAAGAAAATGAGAACCCTAGCGCTCCCTTGAGCTGAAGAACCGATAAGAAGAGAAAAGAATGAGAGAAATGGAGCAAACTCTTGTATTATATCACTTAAAACTCCAAAACACGACTTTACTGTTCACGCACCACAGGTGCGCTAGCCTTCTTACCACGGGTGCACTACGTATACTGAACCACTTCCGAAAATCCAAAGGCAACGACCGCGGGTGCGCTGCTTTTCTACCGCGGGTGCGGTAGACCTTCTGTCCAAACACCGCGGGTGTGGTAGCTTTCCTGGCGCGGGTTCACTGTCTCCTGAAGCCAACAATATTCTTTGCAACAAAAATCGAATCACAACGTCGCTTCTCCTCATAATTTGGCAACACTTTCAACATGAAAGTTACACCTCTATGTCTTATCTAACCATTCCAATTGGCCTCATACCAATCGACTCAACATACGAATTATCATTAATTCAATCGTAATGACGCTACAATATAACTACACATCATCTAAAATCAACAATACTAGAAATCATCAATCGAAATTCTTAACGTCTAAACTATACTTAGACTTGACCAAATAGTACATCAACATAAGAAATCTTAAACCGTACCATTCACCAAGCTTGGATATTACAACCTTGTTCCGAAGCCTCCATTCCTGCCTTTCCAATATCTAGGTAGGTCTCCCCTCGAAAGACAGGTTCGACGTCAGCTGCAGAGGTTCATAGTTCAGCACATTTGAAGGATTTGACAGGTACTTCCGCAGCATCGAGATATGGAACACATTATGAACTTTCTCTAGATTCGGTGGTAATGCGACTCTGTAAGCCAGTGTCCCAACTCTCTCTAGGATCTCGAATGGTCCTATGAATCTAGCATTGAGTTTTCCCTTCTTCACTAATCTCATCACCCTTCATCGGTACGACCTTCACGAATACGTGATTGCCTACTGCAAACTCTAGATCCCTTCACCGCAGATCTGCATGACTCTTCTGTCGGCTCTGAGCAGTCTTCATCCTGTCCCGAATCTTGGCAACCAAATCTGGTAGGGTGTGATTGAGTTGCGGTTAAAACGAATCGTAAAAGTTACGGATTGGGATCGAGGTTACGTCTAGGAAATGATTATAATAATGTTTTGAGGTATTTTAGTAGGTTTGGTTGGCTTAGGGTCAAAATTTTGAGGTCCATAGGTAAAATAGTCAATTAGGGTTTCCAGGGGCTAAATGGTCATTTTGCATCTGGGTCGAGTTAGCGGTCCTAGCAGCGCCCTGAACACTAAAATTGCATGTTTAAAATGTATATGTTATTTTGTACATGATTTTTTATGAAAATACGAAAATTATGTTGCATGCTTGGTATTAAAAAAATATACGGATATGCATTATTTTTATAAGTGATGAATATGACGACATGTTTTTGAAGGAAGAGAATTGTTTGTGACTAATACAAACATGAAAACGAACATACAAGTCCAAGGCTCAGTGGATGGGTAATATTGTTGCTGATGTCCCCCGTCGTCGGGTACCGCGGTTATACATAAATTGATCCATCGACTAGAGCTGATACGAAAGTCACAACTAATGATCTGAATTAAAATAAAGAAAATGAACATGTATATGATGATATGATGAGATATATTGTAATGCCCGAGAATTTTGTTAATGTAATCTGATATGATTAATTGATAATTGTGATGTAAATTTAGACGGAACGGATCAGACCAGGACAGACGGAAGGAAGATTGAATTATGTGCGAGGATGAGACCTCGCGCATATGCGCGACATGGATTCGCGCATGTGCGCGAGGGTGGCCGAGAGTTGTGAAGGACCTCGCGCATATGCGCGGAAGTGGTGCGCGCTTATGCGCGAGCTGCCAAGAAGATCATTTCCGGGACCAGTAGGTCTCGCGCATATGCGCCGGTTGAGGTCGTGCATATGCGCAAGACGTTTTGCACTTAGGATGAGCCATTTGCCCTTGACATGCATGATATATATATATAACAAGTTCATTCCTCCTTCAGATTTTCGAGAAAAGGTCGAAGAAGATTACGAAAAATACTTACGCCTTTTTTGATTTAGATTGTGATTGTGAAAGATCCGCCCGTCAGAATTACAATCCGACTTCAGTACCGCATTCCTATCCACACAGGCTTCAACTGGACATAAGTTTTATTACGTTTTGTTATGTTTTGAAAATATTGTATTGAAGGAATCAGATATGATTCATATTTGTCGTTCTTGCGATATCAGACATCGTATAATTGAAACCGGATTGAGAAACGAATGCCGTATGAAATTATTATGAATTTCAGAGTTGAATTGATTGATATTGATACCAGATTTGTATTTTTATTGATTATGAGATGTTGGGATTTATATTTGATTGAGACTGTATTGCTGGGTATATTGAGATTGTGCAGTATGCTGTTGAAACAGAATTTGATTGAGTTCTGATTATATCCAGTATTGATTGAGTGGTATATTGATACTATACCTTCGTTATTGTCATTGCCAGATTGAGTATTGACAGATTTAAGTCCGAGAATTCGACAGAGTCAGATTGACAGAAAGAAAGGTATAAATCAACGTTGATTCGGGATTGCACAACTCGAGTTAGATTAACTCGAGTTTCCCAAAATCACATACTGAATGATTATTGCATTGATACTAGCAATTCTTGATATTGATATGCTTATTCTATTGATTTATACCAAAGCATGAGATAGATTCTTGGGCAGATATGCCTAGTCTTTGGCGAAAACCGCCAAGTCACTGGACTTTTGGGTATATATCGATGTGCTTAGGAGTAGATCGACTTCTATTGCAGATATTCGATAGAGATAGCCAAAGTATAGGAATAAGAACGTACCACCATCTGGCTGGGGAAAGTGGGTGGGAGAACGTTGCGTTCTTATTCAACCGGGATCCCTAGATTAGAAATGAGTTGAGTCTGAAATGACGAGTCCAGAGTTTATTGACAACTTTATATCGATACATGTCTTTCTGATTTGATACATGTAATTGATATGTGTTTCATGCTTTTATATATGCTTTTATATGACTGCATATTTACATTGTTTATACTGGGATTATATTGTCACCTGAGTTATGGGGCTGTTGTCTTGTTTGTATGTGTGCATGACAACAGGTGGGGCAGGATCAGGATCAGGATCAAGAAGAAGATGAGAGATTCTGATTTAGCGTGGAGATCCGGACTTAGAGTAGATTGAGTTTCAGTACTTGAGATAGTGAATGAACTTTAGTTTGAGATAAATAAATGTTGTACAAGACTTGTACTTTTATATTAACATGTATATCAGATCGATTTCATTACGTTTCCGCACTTGTCATTTAAAGAAAAAAAAAATTTTTGTCCCACATTTCTTAATTGTTATATTGATTCTTAATAATGATTAAGAAGACGAATTAGGTTCGATCCCCACAGCAGGTGGTATCAGAGCAGTAGGTACCTTAGACTGAGATAGAAGCTAGTGAGCGGGGTAGAATGAGTTTTCTTTCCTTGCTTTTGATTGCTAGCATTATTTACTACTTTGAAATGCATGTTTACCTGTTTATCTGATTTGATTTGGTAACGTGTAATATTGAGAATGAATCAGAACCGATTCTTGATCAGAAGTAAGATGATCAGAGGAGGACTGAAACATGTTTGTTATATTTGGTTTCTAACCCTTATGGTAATCAAATATGCCTCCTCGAAGAGTACCAAAACAGGGTAGTACATCGGCGAATCCGATGGATGTGACAGCAACACCGATGAAAACACTGTTGAAAAGGTTTCAGTCATTTAAACCGCCAACCCTAAAAGGAACCGAGACTTTTGTTGACTGTGAGAGTTGGTTAGATGACATAGAGATGCTGTTTGATTCCTTGGATTATACAGATGAGCAACGAGTTCGACTGATAGGACACCAGTTGCATGATGTTGCCAAGAACTGGTGGATTACGACAAAGAGAGCATTGGAGCATCGAGGTACGACTATTACCTGGAATGTCTTTAAAGCTGAATTCTATCAGAGATTTTTCCCATTGTCGTTTAGGAAAGATAAAGGGGCAGAGTTTGCCAATCTGAGACAGGGTCAGTTGAACATTGAAGAGTATGTGACCAAGTTCTCTACTTTGTTGCGATTTGCTCCACATGTGGCCGAGAATGAGGAAGATATTGCTGATCAGTTCATCAATGGTTTGAACCCCGAGATTTTTACATTGGTGAACACTGGCCGACCGAATAACTTTGCTGACGCTCTGAATAGAGCCAAAGGAGCTGAAGCTAGTCTGATTGGAAAGAAAAGAGCTTCGTATGTTCCTCCAACACCGAGACCACAACAACCTCCTCCAAGATTCGAGGGTGACAGCAGCAGCAGTGGAAAGAAAGATTTCTTGAAAGCCCGAGGAAAGCAGTTCAAGAAATCAGGGAGCAGTTCCTCTAGCTCCGGTGGTTCTCGGCAGAGCCAGAGCTATACTGGGGTGTATTGCAGAACTTGCGAAGGAAGACATCGAACTGAGCAATGCCAGGGAGTTATTGGTAGTTGCAACATCTGTAGACAGCAGGGACACTTTGCTAGGGTGTGTCCACAGAGAGGTGCCCAGAGATCCCAGGGAGCAGAGTCATCTGGATCAGTGGCTCAGACAGGTGGACGATCATCAGCTGTTACTTCTTTTCAGGCACCACCGACGAGTCCTCAGTCACAGCAGAGGCTAGGAGGAAGCTAGACAATGAGCCACCCTCCGAGACAGCAGGCCAGAGTATTTGCTTTGACAGAGGAGCAGGCCCAGGAAGCACCAGATGATGTCGTTGCAGGTAACAGTTCTTTATGTGGTTACCCTGCTTATATATTGATTGATAACGGTGCTTCACATACATTTATTTCTGAGAGATTCGCAATGAGTCATGCATTGCCTGTTGAGACTTTATCATATGTAGTTCTGTCTCTTCTCCTTTGGGGACAGGTTTGATACCAGCGAATTCTGTTAAACATTGCATACTACAGTATGATGGGCATGAGATTGAGTTAGATTGCATCGTACTTAGATTGTCTGATTTTGACTGTATTATCGGGATTGATATGCTGACCAAGTACAGAGCGACTGTTGATTGTTTCCACAAGATTATGAGATTAAGACCGGATATGGCTGATGAGTGGAAATTTTACAGTAAGGGTTCTCAATCTAGAATTTCTTTGATATCCGTATTGTCTATGACTCGATTGCTACAAAAAGGAGCGGAGGGATTCCTTGTATATTCAGTTGATTTACTGAAATCGAGTCCATCATTGGATGATTTGTCAGTGGTTTGCGAGTTTGATGATGTCTTCCAGATGAGATTCCGGGTTTGCCTCCGATTAGAGAGATAGACTTCAGCATTGAGTTGATGCCAGGTACAGTTCCGATTTCGAGGGCTCCGTACAGAATGGCACCGATTGAATTGAAACAATTGAAAGATCAGTTGGAAGATTTACGGGCCAAGGGATACAGTAGACCGAGTGTGTCGCCTTGGGGTGCTCCAGTATTATTTGTGCGAAAGAAAGACGGTTCTATGAGACTCTGTATTGATTATCGGCAACTGAACAAGGCTACGGTAAATAACAAATACCCTTTGCCTCGTATTGATGATTTATTTGATCATTTGCAGGGTTCTTCTGTCTATTCCAAGATCGATCTGAGATCTGGATATCATCAGCTGAGAGTCAGGAATTCTGATATCTCGAATACAGCGTTCAGAACCAGGTATGGACATTATGAGTTTATTGTCATGCCGTTTGGGTTGACGAATGCTCTAGCTGTGTTTATGGGTCTGATGAACCGCATATTCCAGAGATATCTTGATGATTTCGTTATTATATTCATTGATGACATTCTGATATATTCGAAGAATATGATTGATCATGTCGAGCATTTGAGAATTGTGTTGAGAACTCTGAGGGCTGAGAAGTTGTATTCCAAACTGTCGAAATGTGAATTTTGGTTGAGACAAGTTGTATTTTTGGGTCACATTATATCTGAAGACGGTATTTTTGTTGATCCTAGCAAGGTTGAGGCTGTGATCAGTTGGCCGAGACCGACATCTGTGCCAGAGATACGCAGTTTTATGGGTTTGGCAGGATATTATCGTCAATTTATTAAAGATTTCTCGAGTGTTGCCAAGCCTATTCCTAGTTGACTCAGAAGAATGCTACATTTATTTGGTCAGAAGACTGTGAGTCCAGTTTTCTTGAGTTGAAGAAGAGACTGACCAGTGCTCCGATCTTGACTATTCCATCAGGTACTGGTGATTTTGTTTTCTATTGCGTTGCTTCTCACAAAGGTTTGGGATGTGTTTTGATGCAGCGAGGACATGTTATTGCTTATGCTTCGAGATAGTTGAAGCCACATGAATCTCGCTACCCAATTCATGATCTTGAATTGGCGGCCATTGTATTTGCACTGAAGATATGGCGACATTATCTATATGGCAAAAAGTTCGAAATCTATTCTGATCAAAAAAGTCTGAAATATCTATTTTCACAGTTTGAGTTGAATATGAGGCATCGAAGATGGCTTGATTTGCTTAAAGACATTGATTGTGAAATCAAGTACTATCCGGGGAAATCCAATGCAGCAGCTGATGCACTGAGTCGAAAGGTATGTTCTTTATCCTTATCGACGATTGGTGTTTCGAATTTGATAGAAGATTGCTGTTTGTCTGGATTGGTATTTGAGACAGATTATAGACCGCTGAGATTATATGGTGTTCAAGTAGAAACAGAGCTGATTTTGAGAATTAAAGCAGCTCAGAGAGTTGATCAGAATGTTCAGAAGTCGACATCGATGGTTAGAGCAGGGCATCGATCTAAATATCAGGTACGTGATAGTGTACTGTACGTGAATAATCGTCTTGTTGTGCCAAATGTTTCAGATTTTAAACGACAGATATTGTCAGAAGCGCACAGTAGTCGATTCAGTATTCATCCTGGTGGCAGAAAGATGTATAATGATTTGAAAGGACAGTTTTGGTGGAAACAGATGAAAGATGATATTGCTGAATTTGTAGCCAATGTCTGAATTGCCAGCAGGTGAAAGCAGAAAGAAAGAAACCAGGAGGACTGTTACAGAGCTTATCTATTCCTGAATGGAAATGAGATCACATTTCCATGGATTTTGTAACGAAGCTACCGAGTCCGCCCGAGGTTGTGATGCGATTTGGGTCGTGATTGACAGATTGACCAAATCTGCATGCTTTATTCCGTACAATATGACGTACCGACATGACCAGATGGCAGAGATTTATGTCAGAGAGGTGGTCAGATTGCACGGAGTGCCGAAGTCGATTGTTTCAGATCATGATCCTTGATTTACTTCGCACTTCTGGCAGAGTTTACAGCAGGCTCTAGGTACAAAGTTACATCTGAGTACCGCATATCATCCATAGACCGAGGGACAGTCAGAGCTGACTATCCAGACACTGGAAGATATGTTGAGAGCCATAGTGTTTGATTTTAGCACTAATTGGCAAGATGCATTGCCACTTTGTGAGTTCTCGTACAACAATAGCTATCAGACGAGTATTGAGATGGCTCCTTTTGAAGCGTTGTACGGGAAGAAGTGCAGATCCCCTCTTTATTGGGACGATATCTCTGAGGTACCTGAGATTGGAGCTGATATGATCAGAGATATGACTGAGAAAGCGAAGCTGATTCAGAAGAGAATGAAGGCAGCTCAAGATAGACAGGCCAAATATGCCAATGTTTGATGTAGACCGTTGGTATTTGAGGTAGAAGACCGAGTATTCTTGAAGATTTCTCCTTTCCGAGGCGTTGTCAGATTTGGCAAGAAAGGGAAGTTGTCTCCACGTTATATTGGGCCTTATGAGATTCTCGAGAAGATAGGAGATCGTGTCTATCGACTCGCATTACCGCCTTCTTTATCAGGAATACATGATGTCTTTCATGTATCGTTATTGAGGAAATATCTTTCTGATGCTTCACATATTATTCAGCAAGACGAGGCCGAACTTGATGAGACACTGAGTTACTTCGAGAAGCCGATCCAGATTCTCGATCGTAAAGAAAAGCAACTCAGAACGAAGACTATTCCACTTGTGAAGATTCATTGGAGTCGTCATAGTATTGAAGAAGCTACCTGGGAGACAGAGTCAGACATGAGACAGAGGTTCCCAGACTTATTTCACTGACGTGAGTATTCTTATTTAGCTTCTATTCTCCATTCCTTATTGTATCTGATTGATATCTGATTGATTGCCTGTGATTTCGGGGACGAAATCGGATCTTAGGGGGGGGGGGGAATGTAATGCCCGAGAATTTTGTTACTGTAATCTGATATGATTAGTTGATAATTGTGATGTAAATTTAGACGGAATTGATCAGACCGGGACAGACGGAAGGAAGATTGAATTATGTGCGAGGATGAGACCTCGCGCATATGCGCGACCCTGCCGGGTGCATATGCGCGAGGCAGGCAGAGAACCTCGCGCTGATGCGCGACATGGATTCGCGCATGTGCGTGAGGGTGGCCGAGATAGAGTCTTATTCTTTGGCAGATATGGATTCGCGCATTCGCGCATGATGCTTATTCTATTGATTTATAGCAAAGCATGAGATAGAGTCTTGGGCAGATATGCCTAGTCTTTGGCAGAACCGCCAAGTCACTGGACTTTAGGGTATATATCGATGTGCTTAGGAGTAGATCGACTTCTATTGCAGATATTCGATAGAGATAGCCAGAGTCTAGGAATGAGAACGTACCACCATCTGGCTGGGGAAAGTGGGTGGGAGAACGTTGCGTTTTTATTCAACCGGGATCTCTAGATTAGAAATGAGTCGAGTCTGAAATGACGAGTCCAGAGTTTATTGACAACTTTATTTCGATTCATGTCTTTTTTATTTGATACATGCTATTGATATGTGTTTCATGCTTTTATATATGCTTTTATATGACTGCATGTTTACATTGTTTATACTGGGATTATATTCTCACCGGAGTTATCCGGCTGTTTTCTTGTTTGTATGTGTGCATGACAACAGGTGGGGCAGGATCAGGATCAGGAAGAGGATGAGAGATTCTGATTTAGCGTGGAGATCCGGACTTAGAGTAGATTGAGTTTCAGTACTTGAGATAGTGACTGAACATTAGTTTGAGATAAATAAATGTTGTACAAGACTTGTACTTTTATATTGACATGTATATCAGATCGATTTCATTACGTTTCCGCACTTGTCATTTACAGAAAAAAAATTTTATGTCCCACATTTCTTAATTGTTATATTGATTCTTAATAATGATTAAGAAGACGAATTAGGTTCGGGTCCCCACATATATTATGGACACATTTATGCTTTGACATATTATGTTTAAGTTCATGTTTTTAATATCATGAAATGTATTTTAATTACAGTACTTTTCACTGTTTAATGTTATGTTTATGTACTTGCAATGACGGTTCAGGTGTGTAGAGTCTTTAGACTCACGAGGTATAAATGATATAGGTGAGCATGATGGTGTGTAGACTGGAGGCGCTGAAGATTGAGTAGGAGGAGCTGGGTTTGTGCACTTTAACCCGAGGACTATACGTTTTTCTGCATTATATGTTTATGAGTAAGGAGTAAAATGGTATTTATTTTATATTGAAACGTCAACTATTCATTTTTCTTTAAAATATACTAGAAATATTTTTTTCTTTTCCATCTGTTCGGCGGAATCCATATCTATATGTAAATAAATTTAAAAATCATTTTGCATCATTAAAAATAAGCCAACCAACTATTAAAATAATAAATCGTCAACCAAACCTAACTTTAACATTTTCAAAAATAAACTTAACTCTAACATTCTCGCAACACCTCTCGAAAGCATCATAAACATTAAAATCGTAAAAGTAACTTAAATCATTCTCATAAGTCATAAACATAAGTGTGGAAAAACTAGCGTCGATCCTCGGGTTGTGTGCACCATTAGACCAGCTAGTTCAACCATAAAGACCTCCATTATCATCAACATCATGCTCACCTACACCGATCACATGTAGTGAGTGTACTGACTTAGCAAACCTTAACCATGATAACAAGTAATATATATACATCTACATGCAACAGTGAAAATACTTTACTTAAAATAGCTTTTCATGAATATTTATAGCTTAAACATTTTTTCTTTCATCATATACATTTTTATTTTCATCATACATTTTTTCTTTTCATCATGTACATATACGTTTTCCTTTTATTGAATTTTTATCGTTAATTGTGACTTTCATATCAGCTGAAGGTCGATGGATCTATCTACATCTAACTACCGTACTGGGCGTCGTGGACATCAACGAGACTCTCACATCAACTAAGCCTTGGCCTTCCATATCATCATATAATGTCGATGGAAATACGATCGTCGGGCTCCCTCTTGGACCTTCTCCCGTAAACAGGCTCCCTCTTAGGTCTTTTCCTTCACGATATCTCCAATCATATTATCGTATCATCATATTAGTTACAATCACTTCACCTCCTCCAACGTTTCATATTTTCATCACTTATAAAATGTCACGTCTACTCGTTTTTAAAATGCGGAAATATTTTTTTTTAAAGCTCGCATTTATAAAATAACATTTAAAATAATCGTACTTATTTGACAATAAAAATAGTGCAGTTTAAAATAGCCAACGTCATATAAAATCTTATTTAAACATAAACGAGTAAAAATCGTAATATCATCAACGTCTAAAAATGTTTAACTCCTCTCAAAAAACTCATAAATCAAATGCAGAAAAACATGTGGTCCTCGGGTCGTGTCACCGCACCAGGGCTGTCTACTCAAAGTTCGGCACCTCAAGTCTCCCCAGCATCAAGCTCACCTGCATCACACATGCCTAGTGAGTCTAAAGACTCAACACACCTGCACCAGGAATAACAAGTACATATACATGGCACACAACAATGAAAAATATCATACTCGACATATCTTTCATGAACTTAAAAGCATAACAAAAACTTGTCGTGTAAAATCATATGTGTCATAGCATGTCATCTCGTGTTATCATATACGTATACATTTTCATTTAATTGAATTCAGTTCATTACTTGTGACATTTAATTGAATTCAGTTCATTAGTTGTAACTTTTGTATCAGTTCTATCGTATCAGCTCTTTTCGATGAATCCATCTATAAAACTGTGGTACCCGATGGCGGGGACATCAGCGACATCATTACCCGTCCACTGAGCCTTGGCCTCAGCTCATCATATCTCATGTCATCGTATACATATACATCATTAGTCACAACCAACTCTCATCCTTAAAAAATATCATCATATTCATCATTGAAAAAAAAAACATGCATATACGTAGCTTTTTCCTTAAAACCAAGCATGCACGGTATTTACCATAATTACATAAAAATCATAACGTGATGCTTGAACGTTTAAAATATCATAAATTTTTGCTCAGGGCGCTGAAATGACCAAAATCTAACCCCGGGTGCAAAATGACCATTTTGTCCATGGAAACCCAAAAATTACCATTTTACCCCTAGACCTCTAAAATTGACCCGAAGCTTACCAAACTTCTTAAAATGTCCAAAAAAATATTTAAAAGCATTCTTAGATGTAAACTCGAGCCAAATTCAGAACTTAACCAATTTGTTTAAAACTTGGACTGGAGTCACGGTTTTAACCCGAATCGACTGGAAACTTAACCGAATTAATACAAATTTTTTAACAAAACTTACAAACACTATAATGCTCCTAAAAACGTCAACCTCAGCCCTGTAAACTCTAGGCTGAAAGTCCAGCATGTTGCCGAAGTCTCGGCTCATACAAAAGAACGCCAACCCTATTACTCCCTTTCCAAACTTGCGTCCTAGCCTTCCCCTAATGTAACCAGCCTTAACCACTCACACCTAAACTACCCTAGGCATCTCCTGAACCTACTGCACCCACGCCATCAGCCCCATGCATCAGGCGTAGACCACCCGATCACTACACTCACCCAAAACACCAAACGAACCCAATTCAATCCACAACGCTTGGAGTTGGTTCCAGAACGAGCCAAGCCCTTCCAAGCCTCATCTTAGACCCACCAGGGTTTTGTCTAAGGCTCAGCTAAGTTCCTGCTCCGCTGGTTGCACCCTGCACGCTAAAAACCCAAAGATCGAGCCACCCTATCAAAACCTTGCTCTCGACCCTTCACCCTGTAGCGATAAAAGTTGGCCCTAAACCCCAAGACAACTCCTTGTCACCAATTACAGCCCTTAGCATCGAGAACTAGCAGCCCTTGCACAAAAATATAGTAAAAACGTGAACCACCAACATATAATGCAAGAAAACACACATGAAATCAGAAATCTTTTATGCACATGATGGGATCGAAACTTTCATGCAAGAAACCCCTTCAGCAGTATATAAAACGAGTGTGAAGCAAAATAAATAATACAATGCGATTGATGATGATTAATGAACAACACAAGAAAAGGGAGACCCGGATGAATTCTTCTTTGCAAGAACAAGTGGAAAACCGATGCTTTCAGCTGCTGGGGTGTTGAAACCGAGGGGACGGGTTATGAAAATGAGGGTGTCGGCTGGTGTGGTGGGGAATGAAAGGTTAACTAAGCAGTATTTAAATAGTTCAACAATTAACTAATGGGCCCTAAGTTACTAATTAAAAGTCAAAAAACTTAAAAATAGGCCAATTAAATCCAAAAACGCTCCCGAAAAATATTTTGTGTTGGAAAAGTTTTGAAAATATTAGCCGAACCCTTGAAAAGTCCCACGATTCAATAAAATTTGTGTACCGTTAAAAATAAAATCATGCGGGTAAAAATACCCAATAAAATATCATTTTGAAAATGAAACAACCTCGATTATTTTTTTCCTAACCTTAAATCATAAATTCTAAATTACTAAATAAAATATTTTAACAAAATTATGAATCATAATAAATTAACAATTTAAATATCAATTGCATAAAATATATCATAAATCATCGACTAACATAAATTCCTAAATCGACCTTTAAAAAGATCGTCTAATAATAAAATTAAGCATAAAATATCTCTAATAAAAATCATTAACATAATCTTTAATCTATCTAGCTAGTGCGGAAACATAAAGGCCATCGGGTATGTACTGCTGCACTCGATCCACTCAATCGTCAGCACCTCCCATAAAACATCAAATCCTGCATCATACAAACCTAGTGAGTCTAAAAACTCAGCACGTTCTAAAAATAGATAACAAATAATACATATACATCCACATGCATTTAAAAATTATATTTTTATTTAAATAGCTTTTGAACATAAATAATCATTTAAGCATAATTAAAACATAAATATTAAAATCATTTTAAAATAACTTTAAGTATAAATAAATCCTTTAAAAAAATCATTTAAAAATAGCTTTAATCACCATCATGAATCATATATCATAAAATCATTAAAATCGTAAAGCTTTCAATCATATATTATTTTGGGTGAAGTTTGATCCTTGAAAGTGACTAGCTTTTATCCTTTGGTCGACTGCAGTCTTAGCTCCACATGGTCCATGGGGGTGTGCACTAGGCTCCACCGTGAAATAGAATCGTCGGGGTCCTCTGGGGCCTTTTCCCATACACGGGATCCCTCTGGGGCCTTGGCCCGTAAACGGGGTCCCTTTAGGGCCTTGGCCCGTATATGGGTTCCTTCTTGGCCTTGGCCCTCACGTCATCCCCACAAAATCATATATCATATATCATATCTTTTGTCACAGTTAATTTACATCCCTCAAAATATTTTTCCTTCTCTTTAAAAATCATAAAATAAGAATGCTTTCCAAATATAGCATTTTAAATAGTATAAATTGCACAGCTTTACCATAAATCGTAAAAATACATATTATCATCAAAATCATCATTTTAAATCATATAATATCATTTAACACGCGTTACGATCCTTCGGGACGTTGTCAAGCGTTTTCGTATTTTCCTAAGTGTAAAAAGACCGTTTGCCCCTGTACGTAAAAATTCTCGAATTTATCTTTTTCTCACTTTTAATGACATGAGATTATTATAAATAATTATTTAAGCTTACATGAATTTTCTCATATTTTTATTTGGCATAAATCGATGATTTTTAAATTAATCTTTAAATAAGACATGTTAACGCGTTTTAATCCCGAATTAAACCAAACCTTAATATAAAATTCCTAAATTAAAAACTTAGGTTTTTAATAATTATTTAAGCTTAAAACTAATTTTTCATAATTTTATTCTGCATAAAACTAGGCGTTTCAGTTAATTCGTTAACTAACGTTTTGTGCGGCGATTAAATCCGGAAAATTCCAAAACTCATTATTTTGATCCCAAATTTTAAAAATAACATTTTTAGTATTTATTCTACCCTTCCAAGTCATGAGCCACACCCGTGGACCCTTGGATTCAATTTTAGTTGTTTAATTTTGGAAATTGACACATTAGAGAACCTACCGAGCCATCTCCTAATTTACTTGAGCCACGCCCGAGCCACCTCGAGCCAAAACCTAGCCAACCCACCTAGACACCCTCTTGACCAAGACCTGCCCAAAGAACCAGCCCCTAGCTCACCCAATCTCTCCAGGAACCGAGACCCAATATGCATGCGTGTGTGTGTGAGTATCATAGGAACATTAGGACTCCTAGTTGCCATAGAGCTCTTCCAGCTGTTAAACCATCGACCCCTCTCAACCCTTACTGACCCTAGACCGTGCCAGCCTCGTCCCAAACCAGCCTGAAGCACTTAACCCATACAGCGAACCACCTGAAGCAGAAGACAGCAGCCTACGCGTGTGATCTCCCTGGCGCCCATGACTCTCCTGCTTCGGCTTGGACTCCTTGCTCTAGCCAACATCGATCCCTCACGACCCTCACCATCCCTGGACCACGCCCAGACCCTATCCAGACAAGCCCAAGCCGAGGACCCCGCGCGCAAGCCACCTTGATAAGAAAACAACAGCTGCGCGTCACCTTTCTCTCCCTCACGTTTTTCTTGGCCCTCGCTGTACCAGGCCGAACCCATGGACCCAGACCTTCCTACTCCTCTCTGGTCCATCCCAAACCATCACCCAGACCACCTAGCCTAGCCCCTACCAAGCTGCAGCCCCCTGTACAGGAACCGAACGCGAGAAGTGCTTGGGGAGAGTCCTAACTTTCGCGGACTCCTCCCCGCCTGAACCACGAGTTCTAGCCATGCTAGGACTCTTCCTAGGACCTAGCCACGACCCTTAGGACCCAACCCCAAGCCCTGGTTGAGCCCCAAGACCACATGAAAAAGAACCGACCCCAACAAGCATACACACTTTTACAAACTCACGACCCCTTTCTTTCTTTTGGTTTAAAAATCCTACGGTTTCCAGACTATATTCTTATCAAATTTTATCATATTTTAACCAATAATAATTCATATTTTATCATGTATTGGCAGCGTACATGTAATGCCCGAGATTTGAGTGTGATGCTTATGAATTGATATATATTATGAATAAGGCGATAGAAGAACAGACGAGAAAGCGGCGTTGCAATTTGAGTGTTTTGGCAAAGAGAGACCGCACCCGCGCCAAGAAATTCTACCGCACTCGCGGTGACTGGCCAGTAGGGTACTTTTTTGGTGAAAGAAGACAGCGCACCCGCGGCACCAGACAGAGCGCCCCCGCGGTGTTGCTACGGTAAGGTGAGCGCACCCGCGGTATAAAGCATAGCTCACCCGCGGTTCTTGCTTCTGGAAAAATTGATGTATATCAGTACACCGAGCGCACCCGCGGTCCAAGGTATAGCGCACCCGCGGTGCGACGTGCAGTATGAAAATTTAGCCACATGTTTTACATGCAATTGAGATATATATATAGATCTTGATTCCTCACGATTTCAGCAGAAGAATTCGTGATTTTCCCTCAGCAAATTCCTTAAAGCTTCCCATACCTTTAAATCGTGATTTTGAAATATCCGTGTATCAGAATTTGAATCCGAACGCAGTATCGTGCTCCTCTCGCTACGAGCTACAACCGGACGTAAGTTTTACTACGTTTTGATATGATTTAAAAATATGAGGTTGATGGAATCGAATAGGATTCATATATGGTGTTCTAGACATAGTAGACATCGTATAATCGAAACCTGATTGAAGAACAGATATGGTATGGAATTATTATGAATTTCGGAAGATATTGAGTAGGAATCGATATCAGATTTGTATTGTTACTGATTATGAATTGAGAGTTGATTATTATTATGTGTGCTAGATATAATGATCAGTATGTATTTGAAGTCAGATCGAAATACAGACTGTTTATACAATTGTTATAATTTATCAGATTTGATAGGATTGAAATGATGTCGATTTAGTATCAGATTATGTTAATCGATTAATTATGAGTTATGGAGATTGATATACACTGATCTGTACCACCGGTACTTGGAAATTGGACCATTGTGCCGTCAAAATTTGATAAGACTGAGAGATCTTAAATTGAATTGAATATTGATAAAGTAGATTGGATATTAATCAAAACAGAGTTTGAATTAAGCTATACATTGATACAGTGTATTCGATATTGTTATTGCCAGATTGTTTTGGACAAGCAGTGAGTTTGAGACTTCGACAGAACCAGATCGACAGAACGAAAAGAAAGGTATAAGTCAGTGTTAACCGGGAGATCGACTTGAGTCAGATTAGACTTGAGTTTCCCTAAACCACATATGTGTATGTTATTGTTTTCATATTTTTGTATGCTTTGTCTAAGTATGTTGATTTTATTGATGTATATAGAAGCAGTGAATTACAGATAGTTATTGGGTGTGAGTCATTGACAGAGGGGCTAGATTTTGACAGAGCGATCAATGGCCCATTGCACCTTGTCAGAATAGGATTGGCAGACATGCCAAGTCTTTGGCAGATCTGCCAAGACACTGAACGTTTGGTGTATCGACGTGCTTAAGAGACAGAGCAGGTCCTTATTGCTGATAATTCGATACAGATAAGACCAAAGTCCAGAAATAGGAATGTACCGCCACCACGAACGGGAGGGTAGGTGGGAGACTTGTTACGTTTTTATTCAGATCGGGATCCCTAGATGAGAGATGAGTCGAGTCTGAGAGATTGAGTCAAAGTCTTAGAATCACAGAGTGTGATTCAAAGTCTATATTGATTCATATTTCTTATGTGATACATGTTCAGAGTATGAATTACTGTTTGATATCAATTTATGATTTCAGGTTATGATACATGTCTTGATATCTTTTTCATGCTTTTATATATGCTGTTATATGAAATGCATGTATACATGATTTATACTGGGATTAAATTCTCACCAAAGTTATCCGGCTGTTGTCTTGTTTGTATGTGTGCATGACAACAGGTGGGACAGGATCAGGGTCGAGAAGATGATGAGATATCGAGATTAGAGTGGTGATTCCGGACTTTGATGTAGATATGTTTCATTACTTGATTGTAGTAGTTGAACCTTAATTTGGAACTAGAATGCATGTTGTACAAAACTTGTAGTTTTATACTGTTTGTATATTAGATTAATCTCATTACGTTCCGTAGTTTAAAGAAAAAAATTTTATGGCCCTAATTACTTGATTAGTAAATTTATCCTAATAACGAGTAAGAAGATAATTAGCGTCCGGGTCCCCACAACAGGTGGTATCAGAGCGATAGATCTTTTAGATTGAGATAGAAGATAGAATTAGCGGGGTAGATTGAGTTTTCTTTCCTTGCTCGTGATTGCTAGCATGATTTATTGCTTTAATACTTGATTTCCTTAATATCTGAATTAATTTGATAATATATATGATTGAGAATGAATCAGACCCGATTCTTGATCTGCTGTAAGATGATCGGAGGAGGATTGAAACAGAACTGTTATGTCTGGTTACTTATGATTTTGATAATCAGATCTATCTCCTCGAGGAATCACAGAACAGAGAAGTATCTTGATTGATCAGATGGATGTGTCAGAAACTCTGATGGAAACACAGTTACAGAGGTTTCAGTCATTTCAACCGCCGATTTTAAGGGGTACTGAAACGTCTATTGATTGCGAAAGTTGGCTAGAAGATATAGAGATACTGTTTGATTCACTTGAGTATCCAGAGGAACGAAGAGTTAAACTGATTGGACATCAGTTACGGGAAGTCGCAAAGAGCTGGTGGATTGCAACCAAGGAAGTCCTAGAACAGCGTGGTACAATGATTTCTTGGAAGATCTTCAAAGTTGAATTCTATCGAAGGTTTTTCCCAGCTTCGTACCGAGAGGACAAGAAGGCAGAATTTGAAAATTTGAAACAGGATCAACTAAACATTGCAGAATATGTTGCCCACTTTTCTACTTTGCTACGTTTTGCTCCTCACGTGGCTGAGAATGATGAAGCTGTGATTGATCGTTTCATCAAGGGATTGAATCCTGAGATATTGACATTGATAAGTGTGAGCCGACCCTACACTTTTATTGATATTTTGAGTAAAGCTAAGAGAGCCGAAGCTAGTCTAATGAGACGGAAAGGAGCTTCTTTTGTACTTCCAACATTGAGACCACAGCAACCACCTCTCAGACTTGAGATTGGTGGCAGCAGTGGTGGAAAGAAAGATTATTTGGAAGCTAGAGGAAGACAGTTCAAGAGGTCTGGCAGCAGTTTGTTTGGTTCCAGTTGTTCTAGCCAGAGTTATACTGGAGTTTATTGCAGCGCTTGCGGAGGTAGACATCCCACAGAGCAATGCCAAGGAGTACTTGGTATTTGCAACATTTGCAAACAGCAAGGACACTTTACTAGAGTATGTCCACAAAGAGATTCCCGAAGAGTCCAGGGAACAGAAGCATCTGGTTACAGTTACCGAAGAACAGATCCCGGATGCACTTGATGATATAGTGACAGGTAGTTGTTCTTTATGATTATCCTGTATTGGGATTGAAAGATACTAGTGCATCCTATACGTTATTTTTGAACGAATTGCATTGATTTATGTATTATCTGTTGAGTACTTATCTGCTGTAGTAGTTTATCTCTTCAGTTGTGGGAAGCGATTTGATATCAGTAAATTCTGTAAGCATCGTATACTACAGTGGGGTGAGAATGAGATTGAGTTAGCTGGTATTGTACTTGTGTGTCTGAGTATGATTGCATTACTGATATGGCTATTCTGATCAAGTACAGAGTTACCATAAACGGATTTTAGAAGATGGTAAGATTCAGACCTGAAATGGCCGAAGAATGAATATAGTACGGTAAGGATTCTAGATTTAGAATTCCTTAGATATCCGTGTTATTTATGATTTGAGTATTACCGAAAGGAGCAGAGGGACTCCTTATGTATTCAGTTGTTGAATATTTGAAGACGGTATTGAATATTTTGAAAACTAAGATATGGTATACAGAAACTGTTAAAATGTGAATCTTGATTGAAACAAGTTATATTCAGGGCTTGTTATATTCAAAGATGATATATCTGTTGATCTTAGCGGAGTGAGATCGTGATTAATTGGTCAAAATTGACGTCAGTGTTAGATATTGGCAGTTCTAGAAGTATTAGCAGGCTATTATCTATCACAGATGTTCTGAATTTGATTTGATATTTCGGTTGTTCAGAATGAATATTTGAAACAGATGGTAGACTGTAGAAATTTGATATTGTTCCAGTTGAATCAAAACTGATTTTGAGAATTAAAGCGACTCAGAAAGTTGATCAGAATGTTCAGAAATTGATATCGATAGTTGGAGCGGAGTATCAATCAGAATATCAGGTATGTGGTACTGTATAGTATGTGAATAACTGACTTATTGTGTCAGATGTTTCGGATTTGAAACGAAAGGTATTGTCAGATATGTAGAGTAAGTAATTCAGTATTCATCCTGGTGATCGAAAGAAAGAAACCCGGAAATTGGTTATATAGCTTATCGATTCCTGAATGGAAATAAGATCACATTTCCAGGGAAATCGTGATGAAGCAATTGCAATGCTGCCGAAAGAGAGCCTTGATTTGAGTTAAGAATGATTGACTGACCAAGTCTGGGAATTTTAATTCGTACATAAGAATGTACAGACAGGACCCGATGACAGAGATTTATGTCAGAAAAGTGGTGAGATTGCATAAAATGCTGGAATTGATTGGATTAAATCATAATTTTCGGTTTATTTGTACATTGGCACAGTTTACAGTAGGTTCTAGGTACAAAGTGACAGCTGAGTACCATATATCATCCTCAAACCGACAGATAGTAAGAGCCGACTATCTAGACATTAGAAAATATACTTAGAACTACAGTGCTTGATTTTGTCACTAGTTGGAAAGATTTTTTGCCATTTTGTGAGTTACCGTACAGCGCAGCTATCAAACGAATATTGAGATGGAACCGTTGTACAGAAAAAAGTACAGATTCTCTATTTATTGCGATAATGTAGAACCCGTAAATCAGACGTATAAGCCATGCATAATTCTAGATTTTTAAATTTAATTGACTTCATTGCATGATTATTTTAAATGCATTTGTTTGAAGTTAATTAATTCATTATTTCAGTTCAGTAGATTGATTTTTAGCATTTCAGTATTTTCAGTGAGGCCGGACCGGAGTTGGAGTTTTGAGATAGAATTTAAGATTCGAGAAATATTTCCAGAAGTTAATTTAGCTAGCAACCAAGTTCATTTAAGTTAGAAAGGGAGGTTTGAGGATTTAATTTAATTATTTGAGGTGATTAAGAAATGAACTCATTTAAGTTATTAAATTAAGGGGTTAGCTCACTAAATTATTTAAAGGATTAGTAAGGCTTTCAAGGATTATTAGTTGACTAGATAATCAACATTCCCCTTTATTTTATTATGCATTTTTCGGCCACCCTTAGTGCTAGAAGATTCCTTTTCCAACTCATCAACTTTGACCAATTCTTTGCATGTAATTAGTAGGATAATTCTAGGATTTTTGGAAGCACAATTTAATTAATTAATGGACATATCCTAGACTAGAAAATAAGCAAAATTTCGGCCACTACCTCCTAGAAGCATCCACCAACTCATTTGATATCAATTCAATATTTAAAATTCAAAGGGGAGTGGACTTGGTCTTGATTCTTCCTTATATTGTGCACCCTTCTCCTCACCCCTCAAAACCATTTTTCCCCCCTCTACTTTTCAAAAATTCAGAGTGAATCCACACTCATTTTCAGTAGAAAAATCGTGAGGTACCTAGCCAAAAAGAAGAGAGAAAAATCGAGAGCAAGGTAAGGTAGAAAAGAGAAGCGCTCCACCTCCTCCGGGCCGCGTCGTCGTTGTTTCGTTCGTTTTCTTTCAAAACGAAACCAGGCATGTCTAGATTTCTTTCAAACCTCAATCAAGTCATATTATCATTTATTTTTCAGTACATGATCATGTTTATTCAAGTAAAAATCGAGATCCAAGTCAAAACATTTTGAAACCACACATGCAGAATTTTCGAATTCCTTGGCAAGCTTCACGGTTTACTTTGTTTTGTGAGTTTCAGGTATTGGATCGACTCCAGGCTCTCAAGGCGGCTTATATACATGTAGTAGGATGCATTAGGACCATGTTGGTCCATTCAAACCAGCCCCATGCTTGCTGGAAATTCAGAATGACAGCAAGTTCCCATAGGTGCAGAAATGTTGTTCGAAAAATTCAGTTTGTTGTCATGGAGGAAGGATCTGATCTTGGCTGCCCCAAGGGCCTATAGCCATGGTTGGATCACTTCCCTAGCATGTCTAAGACGTGACTAAGTTTCCCTTTTGGTGGCTTGGTCCACGGTTCATCGGTTTTTAATAAAAACATCACAACAGCCCCTATACCCCTTCGGCTACTTCAGTTGGACAGCTTTTGGTTCGTTTCTTTTGGTTGCTTGGTATGGATCTTGGTTGGCCTATGGCCCTTAGCCACGGTTTATATCATGCTCCTAGATGTCTAGATCGTGCCATGGTCAATCAAATGGCCATTGGAACGACACGAGACATCGATCATAGCATAAACACTACACACGCATTCAAGATGCTCTCGGTTGGACCCTTCGGTTGAGTTATGGTGTGATGCTGATTGTGGCTGGCCTAGGGCCCTTAGCCATGGTTCAAATCATTCCTTGGGATGTTGGTAAGAGTCTCTGGTCGGTGGTTCACGCCCCTAATGGCCGATAGTCTCGAAACCAACGCGAGTCTTGTAGTTGCACAGCTGCTGGAAATTTCAGCAAGTTGCTGTGTCGTTTAGAAGGCTTGTTTGAGTTCATGGTTGGCTTTTAGCCCATGGCCTTGGACTGGACAGTGCCTCATTGAGTTAGGAAGGTCATGTTTTTGATCGTTTGTCATTTGGATCATTTTTGAGGTCGTACGAGAATTTACGGTGCAATGTGCCAAATTGACTCTCGAAAGAGCGTTTCGTGTTTTGGCCTCCATTTCACCTAGATTTCGACCCTATCATTTTAGGAGCATTATTTTATGATTTTTCAGCGTATTTTAATCATGACTATACGTCGGTTTAGTGTCGGTTCAAGTTGGCTCGGAGTAATGATTAAATGCGAAGTCATTAGGCGTCATAGTCGCATCTTTTGAACGTAAATTGCATAGTTGGTCAAGTTTAAGCTATTGCATATTTTTCATGGCACAGTTAGGTTGCAGCGAGCCTGGCAACGATCCAATCCAATCCAGTTGGTAAAATTACGGGACATTTTCATTACGCCAGTTAATTATTTTACGTGCATTAAATAGAAAATGATTATTTTTGAGATTTATGCGATATGGCTTGTGGTTCATTCACTATGTGGGAGTGTTATTTATACGGTCGCCAGTGACCGATCAGTTCAGTATGGTACCACCCGGTCGCCAGTGACCGGCCAGCTCAGTTCAGTTTCAGCCTCCCCGGTAGCCAGTTACCGATCAGTTCAGCTTAGTGCAGTGGCCACAGGCGTAAAACATAATCTCAACAGAAAATTTTACCAGATATTTCAGTACAGGCTCCAAGGAGCAAATATTTTTACAGTGATTTCCAGTTCAATTATGCACGTATTATAATTGCTCAGTACAGATTATTTTCAGTATGCCTCAGGACAGGATATGTTAACTCATGCATATTTTTAATTCAGATTTTTACTCGTTACCTGTGATATATGCATGCTGAGTCTTTAGGCTCACTAGACTTGATTGTTGTAGGTACTGATGAGGTCAGGGCCGAGGGCGGGGACCAGTGAGCCAGCTTGGGTCGGCAGTAGTGGCACCCGAGGACCTCAGTGCAGCAGTTGTTATATTATTCCGCAAACAATTTTTATCAGTTGTTGGATATTTTTAAATTGTGATTTTTGGCAAACTTTATTGTCTTCCGCTGCTATTATTTTAAACATTGAACTTGATTCCCCAGTGATTTTATGAATGAGGCCATTTAAGTTCTTTTAAAAAGAAAAATTTTTAATTTTCCGCAAATTTTCAAGAAAGGAGTTTTAGGCCCTTTACAGTTGGTATCAGAGCGGTGGTTCTGTATAGGGTTTCACTACTACTGACCGCGAGAAGCTCACGAAGCCACGCCTTTGGTCTGTAAGTTTTTCAGTTCAGCATTTTGTTCAGCATTTTAGTTAAAGCATGAATTAGTTTGTCAGCATGCTTCCAGATTTTCAGTATTTCAGAGTTCATTTAAAATAAATTATGGAATTATGCATGTTAGTTACGTATGGGTTATGTTGGAACAGTATGCCCCCTAGACGCATTTTAGAGCGCAACAGAGAGGAGGAGCCTCGCCGAGAAGACAGGGAGGAGCGTAGACCAGAGGGAGACCTACCACCTCTTCCACCGCCCCCACCGGACATGAGTGCCCAGATGTTAGCTGGGATGGCACAGTTCTTCGCACAGTTTGCGGGGGGCAATGCCGCAGCCGTAGCCGCAGCCGCAGCCAGGCCGACAGGGCCCGAGGCTGTGTATGAGCGATTCATGAAGATGCGCCCGAAGGAATTCTCTAAGGCATCTGACCCCATGGTTGCCGAGGGATGGATCAAATCCCTCGAGGTTATCTTCAATTTTATGGAGCTGGGGGACGCAGACCGAGTCCGATGTGCCACCTACCTGTTCACTGGAGACGCCCGCTTATGGTGGGAAGGAGCTTCTGTAGCCCTTACATTGGCTACACTTTCTTGGACCCGCTTTACGGAGGTTTTCTACTCCAAGTATTTTGCTGAGGAGGTTCGCACCAGGCTGACCACTGAGTTCATGAGTCTGAGACAGGGGATATGTCGGTTACGGAGTTTATCCGTAAGTTCGAGAGGGGCTGTCACTTTGTGCCCCTGATAGCGAATGATGCCAGAGCCAAGCTGATGCACTTCCTGGTGGGCTTACGGCCGATCTTGCGCCGGGATGTTTGGGTATCTTACCCTGCTACTTATGAGGTTGCCGTCTCCAAGGCCTTAGCCGCAGAGTAGGATCTGCGGGATATCGAGAGGGATCGCCAGGGCAAGCGCCCAGTCCAGGCACCGCACCGCCCTCCTCCTCATCAGCATCAGCAGCAGAATAAGAGGCCTTTTCATGGACCGCCCAGGAACCGAGGCCAGCAGCAGCAGCAGCAGCAGCGGGGACGCCCAGCCCCGAGGACTCAGGAGCACCCAGTTTGTCCCAGGTGCTCACGTCGCCATCCTGGAGCATGTATGGCTGGCTCAGGAAAGTGTTTTAAGTGTGGCAGTCCAGACCACATGTTGCTGCAGTGTCCTCAGAGGAATCTGCCTACCCAAGGCAGAGTTTTTGCTCTCCATGCCGCGGAAACCAACCCGGAGACTATGTTGTTGACAGGTACCTTTAAACTTTAAGTTATTCTTCGAATTTCAGCATTTTGGGAATCGGGATTTAGATTTTTGAACTTAGAACTGTTATAGGATTGCATGCTCTACTCAGATTTATTTCGGGGAAATTAAGCTAGAGGAACCTTGACCTTTGCATGTCTATAAGTTTAGATCTTGTAGTGGGATTCAACTTAGAGCTCCGCTCTTTCAGGGAGAATTTTTATATCTGGTTTCGCTACCAAGGCCTTGATAGATTCAGGAGCCACTCACTCATTTATTTCGGAGGTCTTTGCAAACTTTCTCAAGATCCAGACCATTGGGCTAGATACAGCCTTTTCAGTAGTGTTGCCGTCAGGCGAGGAGATGGCAGCCACCAATGTTATCCGAGATATAGACCTTGAGTTGCACGGTAATCTTGTTTATGCGGATCTGATTGTGCTACCGATGCCGGAATTTGACATCATCCTAGGGATGGACTGGCTATTGAGGAACAGAGTGTTGATAGACTTCTAGCGGAGATCCGTTCTTGTCCGACCGCCTGGAATGGAGCAGTTCTTATTTGAGCCGGACAGGTACTTTCCTTTACCGCGCATTATTCCTTATGTTCAGGCTAGGAAACTCATGCATAGAGGGTGTCGGGCATTTCTAGCGACCTTTTTATCTGTCCCCGAGGAACCCAGCCAGTCAGCCTCAGATGTTCCGATAGTTAGAGATTTCTTAGACGTTTTTCCCGAAGACGTCTCTGGTATGCCACCAGAGAGAGAGGTGGAGTTTTCCATTGAGCTTGTGCCAGATACGGCTCCAATATCCAAAGCGCCATACCGTCTAGCACCGACAGAGATGGCAGAGCTTAAGAAGCAGATTCAGGAACTTCTCGACAAGGAGTTCATTCGCCCGAGCTTTTCTCCATGGGGCGCGCCAGTCTTATTCGTGAAAAAGAAGGATGGCACGATGAGGCTTTGCATTGACTACAGGGAGTTGAACAGGGTTACAGTGAAGAATAAATACCCACTGCCGAGGATTGAGGATCTGTTTGACCAGTTGCAGGGAGCTTCGATTTTCTCCAAGATAGATCTGCGTTCCGGTTATCACCAGTTGAGGGTAAGAGATGCTGATGTTTCGAAGACAGCTTTCAGGACTCGTTATGGTCACTACGAGTTCCTTGTGATGCCGTTCGGTCTGACGAATGCGCCAGCGATCTTCATGGATCTCATGAATCGCGTATTTCAGCCGTACCTCGACCAGTTTGTGATAGTGTTCATAGATGACATTCTCGTCTACTCCAAGAGTCGGGAGGAGCACAGCAGGCATCTGACCACAGTGTTGCAGACATTGCAGAAACATAAACTATTCGCAAAGTTCAGTAAGTGCGAATTCTGGTTAGAGAAGGTGGCGTTCTTGGGCCACATTGTTTCTAGCAGTGGCATTGAGGTAGACCCGGCGAAAGTTGCAGCAGTAAGAGATTGGGTTGTGCCTCAGAATGCATCAGAGATCCGCAGTTTTCTTGGGCTAGCAGGATATTACAGGAAGTTCATTGAGGGATTCTCATCCATTGCCGTTCCACTCACAGCACTGACCAAGAAAAATGTGAAGTTTGTGTGGAGCGAGGAGTGTCAGAAGAGCTTCGATACTTTGAAGCAAGCTCTTATTTCAGCACCTGTTTTGGCTGTACCGTCAGGATCTGGTGAGTTTGTCCTTTATACCGATGCTTCGAAGCTTGGTTTAGGTGCAGTTTTGATGCAGCATGGGAGAGTGATAGCGTATGCTTCTCGACAGCTGAAAATCCACGAGAAGAATTACCCTACCCATGATCTGGAGTTAGCGGCCGTAGTTTTTGCTTTGAAGATTTGGAGGCACTATCTGTATGGAGAGAAGTGTCAGATCTTTACCGACCACAAAAGCCTCAAGTATTTCTTTACGCAGAAGGAGATGAACATGCGTCAGAGGCGTTGGTTGGAGCTTGTGAAAGACTACGATTGTGACATTAGCTACCACCCGGGTAAAGCTAATGTAGTTGCGGATGCTTTGAGCATGAAAGTCGCAGTGATGGCTCATTTGACGATGCAGAAACCTCTTCAGATTGAGATGCAGAGGTTTGATCTTGAGACTTATCCTCGAGGTAGAGTTCCTCGTTTATCTACCTTAACTATCCAGTCCTCTCTTATTGACCGTATTCGCAGCGGTCAGGCAGCAGATGAGCAGTTGGCACAGTGGAAGAAGAGAGATGAAGCCAAGGGCAGTGTTTTGTATACAGTCAGCGACGGTATTGTGAGATACCGAGATAGGATATGGGTTCCCAGCAGTGATTCTATCCGAGCAGACATCTTATCAGAGACCCATAGGTCCCCGTACTCCATTCACCCTGGGAGTACGAAGATGTACAAAGATCTGCAGCTATTGTATTGGTGGCCAGGGATGAAGAAGGACATCAGGCATTTTGTATCCGAGTGCCTGACTTGCCAGTTAGTGAAGGCCGAGCATCAGAGACCAGCAGGTTTGCTCAAGCCTCTTCCTATTCCCGAGTGGAAGTGGGAGAACATTACCATGGACTTTGTGACCGGATTGCCGAGGTCAGCCAGAGGATCGAATGCTATCTGGGTGATTGTAGATCGTCTTACCAAATCAGCGCACTTCTTGCCTATTAAGACGACTTTCACCATGGTTCAGTATGCAGAGCTGTATATCCGAGAGATAGTCCGACTCCATGGTATTCCAGTTTCTATCGTATCCGATAGAGATCCCAGATTCACTTCCTCGTTTTGGAAGAGTTTGCATTCGACTATGGGTACGAAGTTGCTGTTTAGCACAGCTTTCCATCCGCAGACAGATGGACAGTCGGAGCGAGTTATTCAGATCTTAGAGGATCTTCTCCGTGCTTGCGTCATTGATTTCTCTGGGAGTTGGGAGTCGAACTTACCATTGGTAGAGTTCACCTATAACAACAGTTTCCAGTCGTCTATAGGTATGGCTCCGTATGAAGCGCTGTATGGCCGCAAGTGTAGATCTCCTGTTCATTGGGATGAAGTAGGAGAGAGAGCAGAGTTGGGTCCAGAGATTGTTCAGCAGGCAGCAGATGTAGTAGTCAAGATCCGTGATAGGATGAGGACTGCTCAGAGCCGACAGAAGAGTTATGCCGATCAGCGGAGGAGAGAGTTAGAGTTTGCAGTGGGCGATCATGTCTTCGTGAAAGTGGCACCTATGAAGGGTGTCATGAGATTTGGCAAGAAAGGGAAGCTCAGTCCGAGATTCATTGGACCGTTTGAGATCCTTGACAGAGTTGGGACGCTTGCTTATCGTGTGGCTCTTCCGCCGAATCTGGCCGGAGTACACAATGTCTTTCACGTCTCCATGCTGAGGAATTATATGGCAAATCCTTCGCATGTGCTGAATTTCGAGCCGTTGCAGCTTACTCCGAACTTATCTTATGAGGAGAGACCCGTGCAGATCCTAGAAAGACAAGAGAAGAAACTTCGGAACAAGTTGGTTAAGCGAGTCAAAGTCAAATGGCTCAACCATTCAGAGGAGGAAGCTACGTGGGAGTCTGAGCCGGAGATGAGAAGTCGATACCCTGAGTTATTCGGTGAGTTCTAATTTCGAGGACGAAATTTATTTAAGGGGGGGGAGGATTGTAGAACCCGTAAATCAGTAGACGTATAAGCCATGCATAATTCTAGATTTTTAAATTTAATTGACTTCATTGCATGATTATTTTAAATGCATTTGTTTGAAGTTACTTATTTCATTATTTCAGTTCAGTAGATTGATTTTTAGCATTTCAGTATTTTCAGTGAGGCCGGACCGGAGTTGGAGTTTTGAGATAGAATTTAAGATTCGAGAAATATTTCCAGAAGTTAATTTAGCTAGCAACCAAGTTCATTTAAGTTAGAAAGGGAGGTTTGAGGATTTAATTTAATTATTTGAGGTGATTAAGAAATGAACTCATTTAAGTTATTAAATTAAGGGGTTAGCTCACTAAATTATTTAAAGGATTAGTAAGGCTTTCAAGGATTATTAGTTGACTAGATAATCAACATTCCCCTTTATTTTATTATGCATTTTTCGGCCACCCTTAGTGCTAGAAGATTCGTTTTCCAACTCATCAACTTTGACCAATTCTTTGCATGTAATTAGTAGGATAATTCTAGGATTTTTGGGAGCACAATTTAATTAATTAATGGACATATCCTAGACTAGAAAATAAGCAAAATTTCGGCCACTACCTCCTCGAAGCATCCACCAACTCATTTGATATCAATTCAAAATTTAAAATTCAAAGGGGAGTGGACTTGGTCTTGATTCTTCCTTATATTGTGCACCCTTCTCCTCACCCCTCATAACCATTTTTCCCCCCTCTCCTTTTCGAAAATTCAGAGTGAATCCACACTCATTTTTAGTAGAAAAATCTTGAGGTACCTAGCCAAAAAGAAGAGAGAAAAATCGAGAGCAAGGTAAGGTAGAAAAGAGAAGCGCTCCACCTCCTCCGGGCCGCGTCGTCGTTGTTTCGTTCGTTTTCTTTCAAAACGAAACCAGGCATGTCTAGATTTCTTTCAAACCTCAATCAAGTCATATTATCATTTATTTTTCAGTACATGATCATGTTTATTCAAGTAAAAATCGAGATCCAAGTCAAAACATTTTGAAACCACACATGCAGAATTTTCGAATTACTTGGCAAGCTTCACGGTTTCCTTTGTTTTGTGAGTTTCAGGTATTGGATCGACTCCAGGCTCTCAAGGCAGCTTATATACATGTATTAGGATGCATTAGGACCATGTTGGTCCATTCAAACCAGCCCCATGCTTGCTGGAAATTCAGAATGACAGCAAGTTCCCATAGGTGCAGAAATGTTGTTCGAAAAATTCAGTTTGTTGTCATGGAGGAAGGATCTGATCTTGGCTGCCCCAAGGGCCTATAGCCATGGTTGGATCACTTACCTAGCATGTCTAAGACGTGACTAAGTTTCCCTTTTGGTGGCTTGGTCCATGGTTCATCGGTTTTTAATAAAAACATCACAACAGCCCCTATACCCCTTCGGCTACTTCGGTTGGACAGCTTTTGGTTCGTTTCTTTTGGTTGCTTGGTATGGATCTTGGTTGGCCTATGGCCCTTAGCCACGGTTCATATCATGCTCCTAGATGTCTAGATCGTGCCATGGTCAATCAAATGGCCATTGGAACGACACGAGACATCGATCATAGCATAAACACTACACACGCATTCAAGATGCTCTCGGTTGGACCCTTCGGTTGAGTTATGGTGTGATGCGGATTGTGGCTGGCCTAGGGCCCTTAGCCATGGTTCAAATCATTCCTTGGGATGTTGGTAAGAGTCTCTGGTCGGTGGTTCACGCCCCTAATGGCCGATAGTCTCGAAACCAACGCGAGTCTTGTAGTTGCGCAGCTGCTGGAAATTTCAGCAAGTTGCTGTGTCGTTTAGAAGGCTTGTTTGAGTTCTTGGTTGGCTTTTAGCCCATGGCCTTGGACTGGACAGTGCCTCATTGAGTTAGAAAGGTCATGTTTTCAACCGTTTGTCATTTGGATCATTTTTGAGGTCGTACGAGAATTTACGGTGCAATGTGCCAAATTGACTCTCGAAAGAGCGTTTCGTGTTTTGGCCTCCATTTCACCTAGATTTCGACCCTATCATTTTAGGAGCATTATTTTATGATTTTTCAGCGTATTTTAATCATGACTATACGTCGGTTCAAGTTGGCTCGGAGTCATGATTAAATGCGAAGTCATTAGGCGTCATAGTCACATCTTTTGAACGTAAATTGCATAGTTGGTCAAGTTTAAGCTATTGCATATTTTTCATGGCACAGTTAGGTTGCAGCGAGCCTGGGAACGATCCAATCCAATCCAGTTGGTAAAATTACGGGACATTTTCATTACGCCAGTTAATTATTTTACGTGCATTAAATAGAAAATGATTATTTATGAGATTTAAGCGATATGGCTTGTGGTTCATTCACTATGTGGGAGTGTTATTTATACGGTCGCCAGTGACCGATCAGTTCAGTATGGTACCACCCGGTCGCCAGTGACCGGCCAGCTCAGTTCAGTTTCAGCCTCCCCGGTAGCCAGTTACCGATCAGTTCAGCTTAGTGCAGTGGCCACAGGCGTAAAACATAATCTCAACAGAAAATTTTACCAGATATTTCAGTACAGGCTCCAAGGAGCAAATATTTTTACAGTGATTTCCAGTTCAATTATGCACGTATTATAATTGCTCAGTACAGATTATTTTCAGTATGCCTCAGGATAGGATATGTTAACTCATGCATATTTTTAATTCAGATTTTTACTCGTTACCTGTGATATATGTATGCTGAGTCTTTAGGCTCACTAGACTTGATTGTTGTAGGTACTGATGAGGTCAGGGCCGAGGGCGGGGACCAGTGAGCCAGCTTGGGTCGGCAGTAGTGGCACCCGAGGACCTCAGTGCAGCAGTTGTTATATTATTCCGCAAACAATTTTTTATCAGTTGTTGGATATTTTTAAATTGTGATTTTTGGCAAACTTTATTTTCTTCCGCTGCTATTATTTTAAACATTGAACTTGATTCCCCAGTGATTTTATGAATGAGGCCATTTAAGTTCTTTTAAAAAGAAAAATTTTTAATTTTCCGCAAATTTTCAAGAAAGGAGTTTTAGGCCCTTTACAGATAATATCTCTGTGGTACCTGATATTGAACCTGACATAGTCAGAGATTTAACAAAAAATTGGAATTGATTCGGAAGAGGATAAAGACAGATCAGTATAGACTGGATAAATATGCCGATATCAGTCGACAGTTGTTGGTAATTACAACAAGAGTTTAAATATTGAATGGATTTTGCACTAAACAAACTTGGTAACAGATGATGGTGTTGATCTATTTTGAGTGGTTGATTAGTATATACTGATATGGTATAGCCAGTATTTTGATATCGATTATATCATAATTACCTCAAGTCGTATTATGACATTATACTTCTTGAATTAATACTCCAGATTGGAATCAGAATCAATAGAAGAAGAATAATTCAGAATGAAGACTATTCCACTGCTGAAAATTCAGTAGAATTATTAAGGAATTAAAGAAACTACTTGGGAAACAGAATCTGATATGAGACAGGAATTCCCAGAATTATGGCTCTGATGTGAGTATTTAATTCAGCTTCTATTATTTCTTCCTGTTTATTGCATTGGATCTTATTGCTTAGGAGATGATTGTCTGTTATTTAGAGGACGAAATCATTTCTTAGAGGGTGAGAAATGTAATGCCCGAGATTTGAGTGTGATGCTTATGAATTGGTATATATTATGAATAAGGCGATAGAAGAACAGACGGGAAGAAGCGACGTTGCAATTTGAGTGTTTTGGCAAAGAGAGACCGCACCCGCGCCAAGAAATTCTACCGCACCCGCGGTGACTGGCTAGTAGGGTACGTTTTTGGTGAAAGAAGACAGCGCACCCGCGGTACCAGACAGAGCACCCCCGCGGTGTTGCTACAGTAAGGTGAGCGCACCCGCGGTTCTTGCTTCTGGAAAAATTGATGTATATCAGTACACCGAGCGCACCCGCGGTCCAAGGTATAGCGCACCCACGGTGCGACGTGCAGTATGAAAATTTAGCCACATGTTTTACATGCAATTGAATTATATATATAGATCTTGATTCCTAACGATTTCAGCAGAAGAAATCGTGATTTTCCCTCAGCAAATTCCTTAAAGCTTCCCATACCTTTAAATCGTGATTTTGAAATATCCGTGTATCAGAATTTGAATCCGAACGCAGTATCGTGCTCCTCTCGCTACGAGCTACAACTGTACGTAAGTTTTACTACGTTTTGATATGATTTAAAAATATGAGGTTGATGGAATCGAATAGGATTCATATATGGTGTTCTAGACATAGTGGACATCGTAGAATCATAACCGGATTGAAGAACAGATATGGTATGGAATTATTATGAATTTCGGAAGATATTGAGTAGGAATCGATATCAGATTTGTATTGTTACTGATTATAAAATGAGAGTTGATTATTATTGTGTGTGCTAGATATACTGATCAGTATGTATTTGAAGTCAGATCGAAATACAGACTGTTTATACAATTGTTATAATTTATCAGATTTGATAGGATTGAAATGATGCCGATTTAGTATCAGATTATGTTAATCGATTGATTATGAGTTATGGAGATTGATAAACACTGATCTGTACTACCGGTACTTGGAAATTGGACCATTGTGCCGTCAAAATTTGATAAGACTGAGAGATCTTAAATTGAATTGAATATTGATACAGTAGATTCGATATTAATCAGAACAGAGTTTGAATTAAGCTATTCATTGATACAGTGTATTCGATATTGTTATTGCCAGATTGTTTTGGACAGGTAGTGAGTTTGAGACTTCGACAGAACTAGATCGACAGAACGAAAAGAAAGGTATAAGTCAGTGTTAACCGGGAGATCGACTTGATTCAGATTAGACTTGAGTTTCCCTAAACCACATACGTGTATGTTATTGTTTTCATATTTTTGTATGCTTTGTCTAAGTATGTTGATTTTATTGATGTATATAGAAGCAGTGAATAACAGATAGTTATTGAGTGTGAGTCACTGACATAGGGGCTAGATTTTGACAGAGCGATCAATGGCCCATTGCACCTTGTCAGAATAGGATTGGCAGACATGCCAAGTCTTTGGCAGATCTGCCAAGACACTGGACGTTTGGTGTATCGACGTGCTTAAGAGACAGAGCAGGTCCTTATTGCTGATAATTCGATACAGATCAGACCAAAGTCCAGAAATAGGAATGTACCGCCACCACGAACGGGAGGGTAGGTGGGAGACTTGTTACGTTCTTATTCAGACCGGGATCCCTAGATGAGAGATGAGTCGAGTCTGAGAGATTGAGTCAGAGTCTTAGAATCACAGAGTGTGATTCAGAGTCTATATTGATTCATATTTCTTATGTGATACATGTTCAGAGTATGAATTACTGTTTGATATCAATTTATGATTTCAGGTTATGATACATGTCTTGATATCTATTTCATTCTTTTATATAGCTGTTATATGAAATGCATGTATACATGATTTATACTGGATTAAATTCTCACCGGAGTTATCCGGCTGTTGTCTTGTTTGTATGTGTGCATGACAACAGGTGGGACAGGATCAGGGTCGAGAAGATGATAAGAGATCGAGATTAGAGTGGTGATTTTGGACTTTGATGTAGATATGTTTCATTACTTGATTGTAGTAGTTGAACCTTAATTTGGAACTAGAATGCATGTTGTACAAAACTTGTAGTTTTATACTGTTTGTATATTAGATTAATCCCATTACGTTCCGCAGTTTAAAGAAAAAAATTTTATGGCCCTAATTACTTGATTAGTAAATTGATCCTAATAACGAGTAAGAAGATAATTAGCGTCCGGGTCCCCACAGTACACGTTGGATTCCAAAGCGTTTTCAAGACACGCGTAAAATCGTTAAACTTTGAAAATACGCAACTTACTGTAAAATAATCAAACCCACATGTTTTTCATGGATAAACAATTAAATCATGCATATTATGATTTTTATAATGTTAAAAGAGTTTAGGAAATGTGCCTTTACGTTTATAATGCTCGAATATACGATCTTCGACGAGGGTGCGACGTTGGACGACCGGACGACGAAGAACACAAGCCCTTTTCTTTTCTCCGAAGTTTTCAAAATTGTGGTGTGTGCTTTGAGGTGTACACGGCTGCTGATGGAGAGTTTTTTTTGAGGTTTAGAAGAACTAAATTACTTATTTATAATTAATTAACTTGTTAATGGGCTTTGGTTTTGGGCTTGCATGCTTAAGGGTAATTGGGCCTACTTAAATTAATTAAATTGGGCACAATAACACTTAATTAATTACATAACAAAAGTTTATAAAATTAGTTTCCATAAAATAATATTTTTGATCTTTTAAAACTCTTTGTTTGCCCAAAACCGGCTTCCCGGGAAAAATCGAGCTCGATTTGCAAAATAATTCGAATTCCATCATTTAAAAAAAAAAAATTAAATCATTTTTAATCATAATAAGTAGCATTTCCATTATTTAATTAAAAATACATATTCTTGTCTTGGTCGTCCCCGGTCTCTTTTTCCTTGCCTATTATCGAATATTCGTGTAAAATTCTTAATTTCATGTACATGCAATCATACATTTAATCATATAATATACATGATGCTAGCATTTAAAATCAATTAAATAAAACAATTAAGCAATTAAAATAATTTTGCATGCATGCGGTTTACGTGGACTGATTTTTCGGACGTTACAGAAAAGTACACTTAAAAACACCTTATATTAAATAATAAAAATTAATCATATAATAAAATAATTTTTCTGAAAATTCTCCCGTCTCCGATCCTTGTTCAAGCATGAAATGCGCCTAGAAACCCTAATACATGAACTTATAAAATTTCATGAATTAAATCTTGTCATGCATGAATTATGCATAAAAATAATTAAACACATAAAAATAAATAAGTATCCTATATTGCATTCTTTCAAGTTACGTGAATTAAATTCCTGGACCTTAAAACTCTCCCCTACTTAAACAAAATTTCGTCCTCGAAATTTAGAATGTACCGAACTCCGGGTAGCGACTCCTCATATCGGTCTCGGTCTCCCAAGTAGCCTCCTCCTCTGAATGATTCAACCACTTGACCTTGACCATCTGGATCACTTTTGTAGAACCCGTAAATCAGTAGACGTATAAGCCATGCATAATTCTAGATTTTTAAATTTAATTGACTTCATTGCATAATTATTTTAAATGCATTTATTTGAAGTTAATTATTTATTATTTCAGTTCAGCAGTTTGATTTTTAGCATTTCAGTATTTTCAGTGAGGCCGGACCGGAGCTGGAGTTTTGAGATAGAATTTAAGATTCGAGAAATATTTCCAGAAGTTAATTTAGCTAGTAACTAAGTTCATTTAAGTTAGAAAGGAAGGTTTGAAGATTTAATTTAATTATTTGAGGTGATTAAGAAATGAACTCATTTAAGTTATTAAATTAAGGGGTTAGCTCACTAAATTATTTAAAGGATTAGTAAGGCTTTCAAGGATTATTAGTTGACTAGATAATCAACATTTCCCTTTATTTTATCATGCATTTTTCGGCCACCCTTAGTGCTAGAAGATTCATTTTCCAACTCACCAACTTTGACCAATTCTTTGCATGTAATTAGTAGGATAATTCTAGGATTTTTGGGAGCACAATTTAATTAAATAAATGGACATATCCTAGTCTAGAATCAAGCTAAATTTCGGCCACCACCTCCTAGAAGCATCCACCAACTCATTTGATATCAATTCAAAATTCAAATTCAAAAGGGGAGTGGACTTGGTCTTGATATGATCCTATTTTTGTGCACCCTTCTCCTCACCTTCATAACCACTCAATCCCTCTCCCTCTCCACCGAAATACCTCACCATTCAGATCCATTTTCAGTGTAGAAAAATCTTGAGTCTTAGCTAGAGGGAAGGCAAGAAAAATCGAGAACTAGAAAGAGCAAGAGAAGCGCTCCACCTCCTCCGTGCCGCGTCGTCGTTGTTTCGTTCGTTTTCTTTCAAAACGAAACCAGGCATGTCTAGATTTCTTTAAAACCATAATCAAGTCATATTATCATTTATTTTTCAGTACATGATCATGTTTTAGCAAGCAAAAATCGAGAGCCATGTCAAAATATTTTTGGAACACACATGCAGAATTTCGGCCCTTTCATGACAAGCTTCACGTTTTTCTGAGTTTTGTGGTTTCAGGTGATTGGTTCGATTCCAGGCTCCCAAGGCGGCTTGTATACATGTAGTAGGATGCATTAGGACCATGTTGGTCCATTCAAACCAGCCCCATGCTTGCTGGAAATTCAGAATGACAGCAAGTCCCTTAGGTGCAGAAAAATGTGGTTCGAAAATTCAGTTTCTTGTCAAGGGGTTGGATCTGATCTTGGCTGCCCCAAGGGCCTATAGCCATGGTTGGATCACTTCCCTAGCATGTCTAAGACGTGACTAAGTTGCCCTTTTGGTGGCTTGGTCCATGGTTCATCGGTTTTTAATCAAAACGTCACAACAGCCCCCTCCCCTCTCGGCCCTTCGGTTTTGACAGCACATGTACTTCGAGTTGGTTGGCTTGGTGTGGATCTTGGTTGGCCTATGGCCCTTAGCCACGGTTCATATCATGCTCCTAGATGTCTAGATCGTGCCATGGTCAATCAAATGGCCACTGGAACGACACAAGACATCGATCATAGCATAAACACTACACACGCACGCATGAGGGCCCTCGGTGAGAACTTTCGGGTGGTTGCTGGAATGAGGCGAATTGTGGCTGGCCTAGGGCCCTTAGCCATGGTTCAAATCACTCCTTGGGTTGTTGTGGAGAGGCTTTGGTCGGTGGTTCAAGCCCCAATGGCCAAAATTCTCGCAAACGACGCGATGCAAGCAAGGTCGCAGCTGCTGGAAATTACAGCAAGTTGCTGTGTCGTTTAGAAGGCTTGTTTGAGTCCTTGGTTGGCTTTTAGCCCATGGCCTTGGACTGGACAGTTCCTCATTGAGTTGGGAAGGTCATGGTTTTGACCGTTTGTCATTCGGATCATTTTTGAGGTCGTACGAGAATTTACGGTGCAATGTGCCAAATTGACTCTCGAAAGAGCGTTTCGTGTTTTGGCCTCCATTCCACCTAGATTTCGACCCTATCATTTTAGGAACATTATTTTATGATTTTTCAGCGTATTTTAATCATGACTATACGTCAGTTCAGTGTCGGTTCAGGTTGGCTCGGAGTCATGATTAAATGCGAAGTCATTAGGCGTCATAGTCGCATCTTTTGAACGTAAATTGCATAGTTGGTCAAGTTTAAGCTATTGCATATTTTTCATGGCACAGTTAGGTTGCAGCGAGCCTGGGAACGATCCAATCCAATCCAGTTGGTAAAATTACAGGAATTTTCATTATGCCAGTTAATTATTTTACGTGCATTAAACAGAAAATGATTATTTTTGAGATTTATGCGATATGGCTTGTAGTTCATTCACTATTTGGGAGTGTTATTTTATACGGTCGCCAGTGACCGATCAGTTCAGTATGGTACCACCCGGTCGCCAGTGACCGGCCAGCTCAGTTCAGTTTCAGCCTCCCCGGTAGCCAGTTACCGATCAGTTCAGCTTAGTGCAGTGGCCACAGGCGTAAAACATAATCTCAACAGAAAATTTTATCAGATATTTCAGTACAGGCTCCAAGGAGCAAATATTTTTACAGTGACTTCCAGTTCAGTTATGCACGTATTATAATTGCTCAGTACAGATTATTTTCAGTATGCCTCAGGACAGGATATTTTATCTCATGCATATTTTAAATTCAGATTTTTACTCGTTACCTGCGATTTATGCATGCTGAGTCTTTAGGCTCACTAGACTTGATTGTTGTAGGTACTGATGAGGCCAGGGCCGAGGGCGGGGACCAGTGAGCCAGCTTGGGTTGGCAGTAGTGGCACCCGAGGACCTCAGAGCAGCAGTTGTTATTTTCTTCGCAAACAATATTTATCAGTTGTTGGATATTTTTAAATCGTTATTGTTGGCAAAACTTTGATTTTCTTCCGCTGCAATATTTTGAAATATTAAACTTGATTCACCAGTGATTTTATGAATGAGGCCATTTAAGTTCTTTTAAAAAGAAAATTTTTAATTTTCCGCAAATTTTCAAGCAAGTAGTTCGAGGGCCTCCACAGTTGGTATCAGAGCGGTGGTTCTGTATAGGGTTTCACTACTACTGACCGCGAGAAGCTCACGAAGCCACGCCTTTGGTCTGTAAGTTTTTTTCAGTTCAGCATTTTGTTCAGCATTTCAGTTATAGCATGAATTATTTTGTCAGCATGCTTCCAGATTTTTAGTATTTCAGAGTTCATTTAAAATAAAGTATGGAATTATGCATGTTAGTTACGTATGGGTTATGTTGGAACAATATGCCCCCTAGACGCATTTTAGAGCGCAACAGAGAGGTGGAGCCTCGCCGAGAGGACAGAGAGGAGCATAGACCGGAGGGAGACCTACCACCCCCTCCACCGCCCCCACCGGACATGAGTGCCCAGATGTTAGCTGGGATGACACAGTTCTTCGCACAGTTTGCGGGGGGCAATGCAGCAGCCGTAGCCGCAGCCGCAGCCAGGCCGACAGGGCCCGAGGCTGTTTATGAGCGATTCATGAAGATGCGCCCGAAGGAATTCTCTGGGACATCTGACCCCATGGTTGCCGAGGGATGGATCAAATCCCTCGAGGTTATCTTCGATTTTATGGAGCTGGGGGACGCAGACCGAGTCCGATGTGCCACCTACCTGTTCACTGGAGACGCCCGCTTATGGTGGGAAGGAGCTTCGGTAGCCCTGACCTTGGCTACACTTTCTTGGACCCGCTTTACGGAGGTTTTCTACTCCAAGTATTTTGCTGAGAAGGTTCGCACCAGGCTGACCACCGAGTTCATGAGTCTGAGACAGGGGGATATGTCGGTTACGGAGTTTATCCGTAAGTTCGAGAGGGGCTGTCACTTTGTGCCCCTGATAGCGAATGATGCCAAAGCCAAGCTGATGCACTTCCTGGTGGGTTTACGGCCGATCTTGCGCCGGGATGTTAGGGTATCTGACCCTGCTACTTATGAGATTGCCGTCTCCAAGGCCTTAGCCGCAGAGCAGGATCTGCGGGATATCGAGAGGGATCGCCAGGGCAAGCGCCCAGTCCAGGCACCGCACCGCCCTCCTCCTCTTCAGCATCAGCAGCAGAATAAGAGGCCTTTTCATGGACCGCCCAGGAACAGTAGCCAGCAGCAGCAGCGGGGACGCCCAGCCCCGAGGAATCAGGAGCACCCAGTCTGTCCCAGGTGCTCACGTCGCCATCCTGGAGCATGTATGGCTGGCTCAGGAAAGTGTTTTAAGTGTGGCAGTCCAGACCACATGTTGCTGCAGTGCCCTCAGAGGAATCTGCCTACCCCAGGGCAGAGTTTTTGCTCTCCATGCCACAGAAACCAACCCGGAGACTATGTTGTTGACAGGTACCTTTAAACTTTATGTTATTCTTCGAATTTCAGCATTTTGGGAATCGGGATTTAGATTTTGAACTTAGAACTGTTATAGGATTGCATGCTCTACTCAGATTTATTTCGGGGAAATTAAGCTAGAGGAACCTAGACCTTTGCATGTCTATAAGTTTAGATCTTGTAGTGGGATTCAACTTAGAGCTCCGCTCTTTCAGGAAGAATTTTTATATCTGGTTCCGCTACCAAGGCCTTGATAGATTCAGGGGCCACTCACTCATTTATTTCGGAGGTCTTTGCAAACTTTCTCAAGATCCAGACCATTGGGCTAGATACAGCCTTTTCAGTAGTGTTGCCGTGAGGCGAGGAGATGGCAGCCACCAATGTTATCCGAGATATAGACCTTGAGCTGCACGGTAATCTTGTTTATGCGGATCTGATTGTGCTACCGATGCCGGAATTTGACATCATCCTAGGGATGGACTGGCTATTGAGGAACAGAGTGTTGATAGACTTCCAGCGGAGATCCGTTCTTGTCCGACCGCCTGGAATGGAGCAGTTCTTATTTGAGCCGGACAGGTACTTTCCTTTACCGCGCATTATTCCTTATGTTCAGGCTAGGAAGCTCATGCATAGAGGGTGTCGGGCATTTCTAGCAACCCTTTTATCTGTCCCCGAGGAACCCAGCCAGTCAGCCTCAGATGTTCCGGTTGTCAGAGATTTCTTAGACGTTTTTCCCGAAGACGTCTCTGGTATGCCACCAGAGAGAGAGGTGGAGTTTTCCATTGAGCTTATGCCAGGTACGGCTCCGATATCCAAAGCGCCATACCGACTAGCACCGACAGAGATGGCAGAGCTTAAGAAGCAGATCCAAGACCTTCTTGACAAGGAGTTCATTCGCCCGAGCTTTTCTCCATGGGGCGCGCCAGTCTTATTCGTGAAAAAGAAGGATGGCTCGATGAGGCTTTGCATTGACTACCGGGAGTTGAACAGGGTTACAGTGAAAAAATAAATACCCACTGCCGAGGATTGAGGATCTGTTTGACCAGTTGCAGGGAGCTTCGATTTTCTCCAAGATAGATCTGCGTTCCGGTTATCACCAGTTGAGGGTGAGAGATGCTGATGTCTCGAAGACAGCTTTCAGGACTCGTTATGGTCACTACGAGTTCCTAGTGATGCCGTTCGGTCTGACGAATGCGCCAGCGATCTTCATGGATCTAATGAATCGCGTATTTCAGCCGTACCTCGACCAGTTTGTGATAGTGTTCATAGATGACATTCTCGTCTACTCCAAGAGTCGGGAGGAGCACAGCAGGCATCTGACCACAGTGTTGCAGACATTGCAGAAACATAAACTATTCGCAAAGTTCAGTAAGTGCGAATTCTGGTTAGAGAAGGTGGCGTTCTTGGGCCACATCGTTTCTAGCAGTGGCATTGAGGTAGACCCGGCGAAAGTTGCAGCAGTCAGAGATTGGGTTGTACCTCAGAATGCATCCGAGATCCGCAGTTTCCTTGGGCTAGCAGGATATTACAGAAAATTCATCCAAGGATTTTCCTCTATTGCCGTTCCACTCACAGCACTGACAAAGAAAAATGTGAAGTTTGTGTGGAGCGAGGAGTGTCAGAAGAGCTTCGATACTTTGAAGCAAGCTCCTATCTCAGCACCCGTTTTGGCTGTACCGTCAGGATCTGGTGAGTTTGTCCTTTATACCGATGCTTCGAAGCTTGGTTTAGGTGCAGTTTTGATGCAGCATGGGAGAGTGATAGCGTATGCTTCTCGACAGCTGAAAATCCACGAGAAGAACTACCCCACCCATGATCTGGAGTTAGCGGCCGTAGTTTTTGCTTTGAAGATTTGGAGGCACTATCTGTATGGGGAGAAGTGTCAGATCTTTACCGACCATAAGAGCCTCAAGTATTTATTTACGCAGAAGGAGCTGAACATGCGTCAGAGGCGTTGGTTGGAGCTTGTGAAAGACTACGATTGTGACATTAGCTACCACCCGGGTAAAGCTAATGTAGTTGCGGATGCTTTGAGCAGGAAAGTCGCAGTGATGGCTCATTTGACGATTCAGAAACCTCTTCAGATCGAGATGCAGAGGTTTGATCTTGAGACTTACCCTCGGGGTAGAGTTCCTCGTTTATCTACCTTGACTATCCAGTCCTCTCTTATTGACCGTATTCGCAGCGGTCAGGCAGCAGATGAGCAGTTGGCACAGTGGAAGAAGAGAGATGAAGCTAAGGGCAGTGTTTTGTATTCAGTCAGCGACGGTATTGTGAGATACCGAGATAGGATATGGGTTCCTAGCAGTGATTCTATCCGAGCAGACATCTTATCAGAGGCCCATACGTCCCCGTACTCCATTCACCCTGGGAGTACGAAGATGTACAAAGATCTGCAGCTACTGTATTGGTGGCCAGGAATGAAGAAGGACATCAGGCGTTTTGTATCCGAGTGCCTGACTTGCCAGTTAGTGAAGGCCGAGCATCAGAGACCAGCAGGTTTGCTCAAGCCTCTCCCTATTCCCGAGTGGAAGTGGGAGAATGTTACCATGGACTTTGTGACCGGATTGCCGAGGTCAGCCAGAGGATCGAATGCTATCTGGGTGATTGTAGATCGTCTTACCAAATCAGCGCACTTCTTGCCGATTAAGACGACTTTCACCATGGTTCAGTATGCAGAGCTGTATATCCGAGAGATAGTCCAACTCCACGGTATTCCAGTTTCTATCGTATCCGACAGAGATCCCAGATTCACTTCCTCGTTTTGGAAGAGTTTGCATTCGACTTTGGGTACGAAGTTGCTGTTTAGCACAGCTTTCCATCCGCAGACAGATGGACAGTCGGAGCGAGTTATTCAGATCTTAGAGGATCTTCTCCGTGCTTGCGTCATTGATTTCTCTGGGAGTTGGGAGTCGAACTTACCATTGGTAGAGTTCACCTATAACAACAGTTTCCAGTCGTCTATAGGTATGGCTCCGTATGAAGCGCTGTATGGTCGCAAGTGTAGATCTCCTGTTCATTGGGATGAAGTAGGAGAGAGAACAGAGTTGGGTCCAGAGATTGTTCAGCAGGCAGCAGATGTAGTAGTCAAGATCCGTGATAGGATGAGGACTGCTCAGAGCCGACAGAAGAGTTATGCCGATCAGCGGAGGAGAGAGTTAGAGTTTGCAGTGGGCGATCATGTCTTCGTGAAAGTGGCACCTATGAAGGGTGTCATGAGATTTGGCAAGAAAGGGAAGCTCAGTCCGAGATTCATTGGACCGTTTGAGATCCTCGACAGAGTTGGGACGCTAGCGTATCGTGTGGCTCTTCCGCCGAATCTGGCCGGAGTACACAATGTCTTTCACGTCTCCATGCTGAGGAAGTATATGGCAAATCCTTCGCATGTGCTGAATTTCGAGCCGTTGCAACTTACTCCGAACTTATCTTATGAGGAGAGACCCGTGCAGATACTAGACAGACAGGAGAAGAAACTTCGGAACAAGTTGGTTAAGCGAGTCAAAGTCAAATGGCTCAACCATTCAGAGGAGGAAGCTACGTGGGAGTCTGAGCCGGAGATGAGAAGTCGATACCCCGAGTTATTCGGGGAGTTCTAATTTCGAGGACGAAATTAATTTAAGGGGGGGAGGATTGTAGAACCCGTAAATCAGTAGACGTATAAGCCATGCATAATTCTAGATTTTTAAATTTAATTGACTTCATTGCATAATTATTTTAAATGCATTTATTTGAAGTTAATTATTTATTATTTCAGTTCAGCAGTTTGATTTTTAGCATTTCAGTATTTTCAGTGAGGCCGGACCGGAGCTGGAGTTTTGAGATAGAATTTAAGATTCGAGAAATATTTCCAGAAGTTAATTTAGCTAGTAACTAAGTTCATTTAAGTTAGAAAGGAAGGTTTGAAGATTTAATTTAATTATTTGAGGTGATTAAGAAATGAACTCATTTAAGTTATTAAATTAAGGGGTTAGCTCACTAAATTATTTAAAGGATTAGTAAGGCTTTCAAGGATTATTAGTTGACTAGATAATCAACATTTCCCTTTATTTTATCATGCATTTTTCGGCCACCCTTAGTGCTAGAAGATTCATTTTCCAACTCACCAACTTTGACCAATTCTTTGCATGTAATTAGTAGGATAATTCTAGGATTTTTGGGAGCACAATTTAATTAAATAAATGGACATATCCTAGTCTAGAATCAAGCTAAATTTCGGCCACCACCTCCTAGAAGCATCCACCAACTCATTTGATATCAATTCAAAATTCAAATTCAAAAGGGGAGTGGACTTGGTCTTGATATGATCCTATTTTTGTGCACCCTTCTCCTCACCTTCATAACCACTCAATCCCTCTCCCTCTCCACCGAAATACCTCACCATTCAGATCCATTTTCAGTGTAGAAAAATCTTGAGTCTTAGCTAGAGGGAAGGCAAGAAAAATCGAGAACTAGAAAGAGCAAGAGAAGCGCTCCACCTCCTCCGTGCCGCGTCGTCGTTGTTTCGTTCGTTTTCTTTCAAAACGAAACCAGGCATGTCTAGATTTCTTTCAAACCTTAATCAAGTCATATTATCATTTATTTTTCAGTACATGATCATGTTTTAGCAAGCAAAAATCGAGAGCCATGTCAAAATATTTTTGGAACACACATGCAGAATTTCGGCCCTTTCATGACAAGCTTCACGTTTTTCTGAGTTTTGTGGTTTCAGGTGATTGGTTCGATTCCAGGCTCCCAAGGCGGCTTGTATACATGTAGTAGGATGCATTAGGACCATGTTGGTCCATTCAAACCAGCCCCATGCTTGCTGAAAATTCAGAATGACAGCAAGTCCCTTAGGTGCAGAAAAATGTGGTTCGAAAATTCAGTTTCTTGTCAAGGGGTTGGATCTGATCTTGGCTGCCCCAAGGGCCTATAGCCATGGTTGGATCACTTCCCTAGCATGTCTAAGACGTGACTAAGTTGCCCTTTTGGTGGCTTGGTCCATGGTTCATCGGTTTTTAATCAAAACGTCACAACAGCCCCCTCCCCTCTCGGCCCTTCGGTTTTGACAGCACATGTACTTCGAGTTGGTTGGCTTGGTGTGGATCTTGGTTGGCCTATGGCCCTTAGCCACGGTTCATATCATGCTCCTAGATGTCTAGATCGTGCCATGGTCAATCAAATGGCCACTGGAACGACGCAAGACATCGATCATAGCATAAACACTACACACGCACGCATGAGGGCCCTCGGTGAGAACTTTCGGGTGGTTGCTGGAATGAGGCAAATTGTGGCTGGCCTAGGGCCCTTAGCCATGGTTCAAATCACTCCTTGGGACGTTGTGGAGAGGCTTTGGTCGGTGGTTCAAGCCCCAATGGCCAAAATTCTTGCAAACGACGTGATGCAAGCAAGGTCGCAGCTGCTGGAAATTACAGCAAGTTGCTGTGTAGTTTAGAAGGCTTGTTTGAGTTCTTGGTTGGCTTTTAGCCCATGGCCTTGGACTGGACAGTGCCTCATTGAGTTGGGAAGGTCATGGTTTTGACCGTTTGTCATTCGGATCATTTTTGAGGTCGTACGAGAATTTACGGTGCAATGTGCCAAATTGACTCTCGAAAGAGCGTTTCGTGTTTTGGCCTCCATTCCACCTAGATTTCGACCCTATCATTTTAGGAACATTATTTTATGATTTTTCAGCGTATTTTAATCATGACTATACGTCAGTTCAGTGTCGGTTCAGGTTGGCTCGGAGTCATGATTAAATGCGAAGTCATTAGGCGTCATAGTCGCATCTTTTGAACGTAAATTGCATAGTTGGTCAAGTTTAAGCTATTGCATATTTTTCATGGCACAGTTAGGTTGCAGCGAGCCTGGGAACGATCCAATCCAATCCAGTTGGTAAAATTACAGGAATTTTCATTATGCCAGTTAATTATTTTACGTGCATTAAACAGAAAATGATTATTTTTGAGATTTATGCGATATGGCTTGTGGTTCATTCACTATGTGGGAGTGTTATTTTATACGGTCGCCAGTGACCGATCAGTTCAGTATGGTACCACCCGGTCGCCAGTGACCGGCCAGCTCAGTTCAGTTTCAGCCTCCCCGGTAGCCAGTTACCGATCAGTTCAGCTTAGTGCAGTGGCCACAGGCGTAAAACATAATCTCAACAGAAAATTTTATCAGATATTTCAGTACAGGCTCCAAGGAGCAAATATTTTTACAGTGACTTCCAGTTCAGTTATGCACGTATTATAATTGCTCAGTACAGATTATTTTCAGTATGCCTCAGGACAGGATATTTTATCTCATGCATATTTTAAATTCAGATTTTTACTCGTTACCTGCGATTTATGCATGCTGAGTCTTTAGGCTCACTAGACTTGATTGTTGTAGGTACTGATGAGGCCAGGGCCGAGGGCGGGGACCAGTGAGCCAGCTTGGGTTGGCAGTAGTGGCACCCGAGGACCTCAGAGCAGCAGTTGTTATTTTCTTCGCAAACAATTTTTATCAGTTGTTGGATATTTTTAAATCGTTATTGTTGGCAAAACTTTGATTTTCTTCCGCTGCAATATTTTGAAATATTGAACTTGATTCACCAGTGATTTTATGAATGAGGCCATTTAAGTTCTTTTAAAAAGAAAATTTTTAATTTTCCGCAAATTTTCAAGCAAGTAGTTCGAGGGCCTCCACAGTTGGTATCAGAGCGGTGGTTCTGTATAGGGTTTCACTACTACTGACCGCGAGAAGCTCACGAAGCCACGCCTTTGGTCTGTAAGTTTTTTTCAGTTCAGCATTTTGTTCAGCATTTCAGTTATAGCATGAATTATTTTGTCAGCATGCTTCCAGATTTTTAGTATTTCAGAGTTCATTTAAAATAAAGTATGGAATTATTCATGTTAGTTACGTATGGGTTATGTTGGAACATATGCCCCCTAGACGCATTTTAGAGCGCAACAGAGAGGTGGAGCCTCGCCGAGAGGACAGAGAGGAGCATAGACCGGAGGGAGACCTACCACCCCCTCCACCGCCCCCACCGGACATGAGTGCCCAGATGTTAGCTGGGATGGCACAGTTCTTCGCACAGTTTGCGGGGGGCAATGCCGCAGCCGTAGCCGCAGCCGCAGCCAGGCCGACAGGGCCCGAGGCTGTTTATGAGCGATTCATGAAGATGCGCCCGAAGGAATTCTCTGGGACATCTGACCCCATGGTTGCCGAGGGATGGATCAAATCCCTCGAGGTTATCTTCGATTTTATGGAGCTGGGGGACGCAGACCGAGTCCGATGTGCCACCTACCTGTTCACTGGAGACGCCCGCTTATGGTGGGAAGGAGCTTCGGTAGCCCTGACCTTGGCTACACTTTCTTGGACCCGCTTTACGGAGGTTTTCTACTCCAAGTATTTTGCTGAGAAGGTTCGCACCAGGCTGACCACCGAGTTCATGAGTCTGAGACAGGGGGATATGTCGGTTACGGAGTTTATCCGTAAGTTCGAGAGGGGCTGTCACTTTGTGCCCCTGATAGCGAATGATGCCAAAGCCAAGCTGATGCACTTCCTGGTGGGTTTACGGCCGATCTTGCGCCGGGATGTTAGGGTATCTGACCCTGCTACTTATGAGATTGCCGTCTCCAAGGTCTTAGCCGCAGAGCAGGATCTGCGGGATATCGAGAGGGATCGCCAGGGCAAGCGCCCAGTCCAGGCACCGCACCGCCCTCCTCCTCTTCAGCATCAGCAGCAGAATAAGAGGCCTTTTCATGGACCGCCCAGGAACAGAGGCCAGCAGCGGCAGCAGCAGCAGCAGCGGGGACGCCCAGCCCCGAGGAATCGGGAGCACCCAGTCTGTCCCAGGTGCTCACGTCGCCATCCTGGAGCATGTATGGCTGGCTCAGGAAAGTGTTTTAAGTGTGGCAGTCCAGACCACATGTTGCTGCAGTGCCCTCAGAGGAATCTGCCTACCCCAGGGCAGAGTTTTTGCTCTCCATGCCACAGAAACCAACCCGGAGACTATGTTGTTGACAGGTACCTTTAAACTTTAAGTTATTCTTCGAATTTCAGCATTTTGGGAATCGGGATTTAGATTTTGAACTTAGAACTGTTATAGGATTGCATGCTCTACTCAGATTTATTTCGGGGAAATTAAGCTAGAGGAACCTAGACCTTTGCATGTCTATAAGTTTAGATCTTGTAGTGGGATTCAACTTAGAGCTTCGCTCTTTCTGGAAGAATTTTTATATCTGGTTCCGCTACCAAGGCCTTGATAGATTCAGGGGCCACTCACTCATTTATTTCGGAGGTCTTTGCAAACTTTCTCAAGATCCAGACCATTGGGCTAGATACAGCCTTTTCAGTAGTGTTGCCGTCAGGCGAGGAGATGGCAGCCACCAATGTTATCCGAGATATAGACCTTGAGCTGCACGGTAATCTTGTTTATGCGGATCTGATTGTGCTACCGATGCCGGAATTTGACATCATCCTAGGGATGGACTGGCTATTGAGGAACAGAGTGTTGATAGACTTCCAGCGGAGATCCGTTCTTGTCCGACCGCCTGGAATGGAGCAGTTCTTATTTGAGCCGGACAGGTACTTTCCTTTACCGCGCATTATTCCTTATGTTCAGGCTAGGAAGCTCATGCATAGAGGGTGTCGGGCATTTCTAGCAACCCTTTTATCTGTCCCCGAGGAACCCAGCCAGTCAGCCTCAGATGTTCCGGTTGTCAGAGATTTCTTAGACGTTTTTCCCGAAGACGTCTCTGGTATGCCACCAGAGAGAGAGGTGGAGTTTTCCATTGAGCTTATGCCAGGTACGGCTCCGATATCCAAAGCGCCATACCGACTAGCACCGACAGAGATGGCAGAGCTTAAGAAGCAGATCCAAGACCTTCTTGACAAGAAGTTCATTCGCCCGAGCTTTTCTCCATGGGGCGCGCCAGTCTTATTCGTGAAAAAGAAGGATGGCTCGATGAGGCTTTGCATTGACTACCGGGAGTTGAACAGGGTTACAGTGAAGAATAAATACCCACTCCCGAGGATTGAGGATCTGTTTGATCAGTTGCAGGGAGCTTCGATTTTCTCCAAGATAGATCTGCGTTCCGGTTATCACCAGTTGAGGGTGAGAGATGCTGATGTCTCGAAGACAGCTTTCAGGACTCGTTATGGTCACTACGAGTTCCTAGTGATGCCGTTCGGTCTGACGAATGCGCCAGCGATCTTCATGGATCTAATGAATCGCGTATTTCAGCCGTACCTCGACCAGTTTGTGATAGTGTTCATAGATGACATTCTCGTCTACTCCAAGAGTCGGGAGGAGCACAGCAGGCATCTGACCATAGTGTTGCAGACATTGCAGAAACATAAACTATTCGCAAAGTTCAGTAAGTGCGAATTCTGGTTAGAGAAGGTGGCGTTCTTGGGCCACATCGTTTCTAGCAGTGGCATTGAGGTAGACCCGGCGAAAGTTGCAGCAGTCAGAGATTGGGTTGTGCCTCAGAATGCATCCGAGATCCGCAGTTTCCTTGGGCTAGCAGGATATTACAGAAAATTCATCCAAGGATTTTCCTCTATTGCCGTTCCACTCACAGCACTGACAAAGAAAAATGTGAAGTTTGTGTGGAGCGAGGAGTGTCAGAAGAGCTTCGATACTTTGAAGCAAGCTCTTATCTCAGCACCCGTTTTGGCTGTACCGTCAGGATCTGGTGAGTTTGTCCTTTATACCGATGCTTCGAAGCTTGGTTTAGGTGCAGTTTTGATGCAGCATGGGAGAGTGATAGCGTATGCTTCTCGACAGCTGAAAATCCACGAGAAGAACTACCCCACCCATGATCTGGAGTTAGCGGCCGTAGTTTTTGCTTTGAAGATTTGGAGGCACTATCTGTATGGGGAGAAGTGTCAGATCTTTACCGACCATAAGAGCCTCAAGTATTTCTTTACGCAGAAGGAGCTGAACATGCGTCAGAGGCGTTGGTTGGAGCTTGTGAAAGACTACGATTGTGACATTAGCTACCACCCGGGTAAAGCTAATGTAGTTGCGGATGCTTTGAGCAGGAAAGTCGCAGTGATGGCTCATTTGACGATTCAGAAACCTCTTCAGATCGAGATGCAGAGGTTCGATCTTGAGACTTACCCTCGAGGTAGAGTTCCTCGTTTATCTACCTTGACTATCCAGTCCTCTCTTATTGACCGTATTCGCAGCGGTCAGGCAGCAGATGAGCAGTTGGCACAGTGGAAGAAGAGAGATGAAGCTAAGGGCAGTGTTTTGTATTCAGTCAGCGACGGTATTGTGAGATACCGAGATAGGATATGGGTTCCTAGCAGTGATTCTATCCGAGCAGACATCTTATCAGAGGCCCATACGTCCCCGTACTCCATTCACCCTGGGAGTACGAAGATGTACAAAGATCTGCAGCTACTGTATTGGTGGCCAGGAATGAAGAAGGACATCAGGCGTTTTGTATCCGAGTGCCTGACTTGCCAGTTAGTGAAGGCCGAGCATCAGAGACCAGCAGGTTTGCTCAAGCCTCTCCCTATTCCCGAGTGGAAGTGGGAGAATGTTACCATGGACTTTGTGACCGGATTGCCGAGGTCAGCCAGAGGATCGAATGCTATCTGGGTGATTGTAGATCGTCTTACCAAATCAGCGCACTTCTTGCCTATTAAGACGACTTTCACCATGGTTCAGTATGCAGAGCTGTATATCCGAGAGATAGTCCAACTCCACGGTATTCCAGTTTCTATCGTATCCGACAGAGATCCCAGATTCACTTCCTCGTTTTGGAAGAGTTTGCATTCGACTTTGGGTACGAAGTTGCTGTTTAGCACAGCTTTCCATCCGCAGATAGATGGACAGTCGGAGCGAGTTATTCAGATCTTAGAGGATCTTCTCCGTGCTTGCATCATTGATTTCTCTGGGAGTTGGGAGTCGAACTTACCATTGGTAGAGTTCACCTATAACAACAGTTTCCAGTCGTCTATAGGTATGGCTCCGTATGAAGCGCTGTATGGTCGCAAGTGTAGATCTCCTGTTCATTGGGATGAAGTAGGAGAGAGAGCAGAGTTGGGTCCAGAGATTGTTCAGCAGGCAGCAGATGTAGTAGTCAAGATCCGTGATAGGATGAGGACTGCTCAAAGCCGACAGAAGAGTTATGCCGATCAGCGGAGGAGAGAGTTAGAGTTTGCAGTGGGCGATCATGTCTTCGTGAAAGTGGCACCTATGAAGGGTGTCATGAGATTTGGCAAGAAAGGGAAGCTCAGTCCGAGATTCATTGGACCGTTTGAGATCCTCGACAGAGTTGGGACGCTAGCGTATCGTGTGGCTCTTCCGCCGAATCTGGCCGGAGTACACAATGTCTTTCACGTCTCCATGCTGAGGAAGTATATGGCAAATCCTTCGCATGTGCTGAATTTCGAGCCGTTGCAACTTACTCCGAACTTATCTTATGAGGAGAGACCCGTGCAGATCCTAGACAGACAGGAGAAGAAACTTCGGAACAAGTTGGTTAAGCGAGTCAAAGTCAAATGGCTCAACCATTCAGAGGAGGAAGCTACGTGGGAGTCTGAGCCGGAGATGAGAAGTCGATACCCCGAGTTATTCGGGGAGTTCTAATTTCGAGGACGAAATTAATTTAAGGGGGGGAGGATTGTAGAACCCGTAAATCAGTAGACGTATAAGCCATGCATAATTCTAGATTTTTAAATTTAATTGACTTCATTGCATAATTATTTTAAATGCATTTATTTGAAGTTAATTATTTATTATTTCAGTTCAGCAGTTTGATTTTTAGCATTTCAGTATTTTCAGTGAGGCCGGACCGGAGCTGGAGTTTTGAGATAGAATTTAAGATTCGAGAAATATTTCCAGAAGTTAATTTAGCTAGTAACTAAGTTCATTTAAGTTAGAAAGGAAGGTTTGAAGATTTAATTTAATTATTTGAGGTGATTAAGAAATGAACTCATTTAAGTTATTAAATTAAGGGGTTAGCTCACTAAATTATTTAAAGGATTAGTAAGGCTTTCAAGGATTATTAGTTGACTAGATAATCAACATTTCCCTTTATTTTATCATGCATTTTTCGGCCACCCTTAGTGCTAGAAGATTCATTTTCCAACTCACCAACTTTGACCAATTCTTTGCATGTAATTAGTAGGATAATTCTAGGATTTTTGGGAGCACAATTTAATTAAATAAATGGACATATCCTAGTCTAGAATCAAGCTAAATTTCGGCCACCACCTCCTAGAAGCATCCACCAACTCATTTGATATCAATTCAAAATTCAAATTCAAAAGGGGAGTGGACTTGGTCTTGATATGATCCTATTTTTGTGCACCCTTCTCCTCACCTTCATAACCACTCAATCCCTCTCCCTCTCCACCGAAATACCTCACCATTCAGATCCATTTTCAGTGTAGAAAAATCTTGAGTCTTAGCTAGAGGGAAGGCAAGAAAAATCGAGAACTAGAAAGAGCAAGAGAAGCGCTCCACCTCCTCCGTGCCGCGTCGTCGTTGTTTCGTTCGTTTTCTTTCAAAACGAAACCAGGCATGTCTAGATTTCTTTCAAACCTTAATCAAGTCATATTATCATTTATTTTTCAGTACATGATCATGTTTTAGCAAGCAAAAATCGAGAGCCATGTCAAAATATTTTTGGAACACACATGCAGAATTTCGGCCCTTTCATGACAAGCTTCACGTTTTTCTGAGTTTTGTGGTTTCAGGTGATTGGTTCGATTCCAGGCTCCCAAGGCGGCTTGTATACATGTATTAGGATGCATTAGGACCATGTTGGTCCATTCAAACCAGCTCCATGCTTGCTGGAAATTCAGAATGACAGCAAGTCCCTTAGGTGCAGAAAAATGTGGTTCGAAAATTCAGTTTCTTGTCAAGGGGTTGGATCTGATCTTGGCTGCCCCAAGGGCCTATAGCCATGGTTGGATCACTTCCCTAGCATGTCTAAGACGTGACTAAGTTGCCCTTTTGGTGGCTTGGTCCATGGTTCATCGGTTTTTAATCAAAACGTCACAACAGCCCCCTCCCCTCTCGGCCCTTCGGTTTTGACAGCACATGTACTTCGAGTTGGTTGGCTTGGTGTGGATCTTGGTTGGCCTATGGCCCTTAGCCACGATTCATATCATGCTCCTAGATGTCTAGATCGTGCCATGGTCAATCCAATGGCCACTGGAACGACGCAAGACATCGATCATAGCATAAACACTACACACGCACGCATGAGGGCCCTCGGTGAGAACTTTCGGGTGGTTGCTGGAATGAGGCGAATTGTGGCTGGCCTAGGGCCCTTAGCCATGGTTCAAATCACTCCTTGGGACGTTGTGGAGAGGCTTTGGTCGGTGGTTCAAGCCCCAATGGCCAAAATTCTCGCAAACGACGCGATGCAAGCAAGGTCGCAGCTGCTGGAAATTACAGCAAGTTGCTGTGTCGTTTAGAAGGCTTGTTTGAGTTCTTGGTTGGCTTTTAGCCCATGGCCTTGGACTGGACAGTGCCTCATTGAGTTGGGAAGGTCATGGTTTTGACCGTTTGTCATTCGGATCATTTTTGAGGTCGTACGAGAATTTACGGTGCAATGTGCCAAATTGACTCTCGAAAGAGCGTTTCGTGTTTTGGCCTCCATTCCACCTAGATTTCGACCCTATCATTTTAGGAACATTATTTTATGATTTTTCAGCGTATTTTAATCATGACTATACGTCAGTTCAGTGTCGGTTCAGGTTGGCTCGGAGTCATGATTAAATGCGAAGTCATTAGGCGTCATAGTCGCATCTTTTGAACGTAAATTGCATAGTTGGTCAAGTTTAAGCTATTGCATATTTTTCATGGCAAAGTTAGGTTGCAGCGAGCCTGGGAACGATCCAATCCAATCCAGTTGGTAAAATTACAGGAATTTTCATTATGCCAGTTAATTATTTTACGTGCATTAAACAGAAAATGATTATTTTTGAGATTTATGCGATATGGCTTGTGGTTCATTCACTATGTGGGAGTGTTATTTTATACGGTCGCCAGTGACCGATCAGTTCAGTATGGTACCACCCGGTCGCCAATGACCGGCCAGCTCAGTTCAGTTTCAGCCTCCCCGGTAGCCAGTTACCGATCAGTTCAGCTTAGTGCAGTGGCCACAGGCGTAAAACATAATCTCAACAGAAAATTTTATCAGATATTTCAGTACAGGCTCCAAGGAGCAAATATTTTTACAGTGACTTCCAGTTCAGTTATGCACGTATTATAATTGCTCAGTACAGATTATTTTCAGTATGCCTCAGGACAGGATATTTTATCTCATGCATATTTTAAATTCAGATTTTTACTCGTTACCTGCGATTTATGCATGCTGAGTCTTTAGGCTCACTAGACTTGATTGTTGTAGGTACTGATGAGGCCAGGGCCGAGGGCGGGGACCAGTGAGCCAGCTTGGGTCGGCAGTAGTGGCACCCGAGGACCTCAGAGCAGCAGTTGTTATTTTCTTCGCAAACAATTTTTATCAGTTGTTGGATATTTTTAAATCGTTATTGTTGGCAAAACTTTGATTTTCTTCCGCTGCAATATTTTGAAATATTGAACTTGATTCACCAGTGATTTTATGAATGAGGCCATTTAAGTTCTTTTAAAAAGAAAATTTTTAATTTTCCGCAAATTTTCAAGCAAGTAGTTCGAGGGCCTCCACAACTTTGTTCCAGAGCCTCTTTTCCTGTCTGTCCAAAATTTGTGTGGGTCTCTCTACGAATTATAGATGCGGTGTCAGCTGAAGTGGATCATAATTAAGAACATGTGAAGGATTCAACATGTACTTACGCAGCATGGAGACGTCGAACAGATCATGAACTCCCGCCAGATTCGACGGTAATGAAACTCCGTACGCAAGTGTCTCAACTCTTTCTAGGATCTCAAATGGTCCAATAAATCTAGGGCTGAGATTGCCCTTCTTCCCGAACCTCATCACACCCTTCAGCGGTGCGACCTTCACGAACACATGATCCCCTATTGCGAACTGAAGATCTCGCTGTCTCTGATCAGCATAGCTCTTCTGACGACTCTGTGCAGTCCTCATCCTGTCTCTAATCACGGCCAGTAGATCTGTTGTCTGTCTGCCAATATCCGGTCCAAACTCTGCTCACTCTCCTACCTCATCCCAATAAACTGGCGACATACACTTCTTCCCGTAAGGTACCTCGTGTCGAGCCATACCTATTGAAGCCTGGTAACTTTTTTTGTATGTGAACTTCACAAGAGATAACTTCGGCTCCCAGCTACCCTGGAAGTCGATCATGCAAGCTCAGAGTAGGTCATCCATAATCTGAATCACTCTCTCTGACTGGCCGTCTTTCTAAGGATGGAAGGCGGTACTAAACAATAACTTCGTACCAAGCTCCCGGTGAAGACTCTTCCTGAATGCATACGTGAACCTCGGATCCGTGTCTGATACAATGGACACTGGAATCACATGCAGTCTGACTATCTCTCTGATGTACAGCTCTACGTACTGAGTCATGGTGAATGTCTTCTTGATCGGTAATAAATGAGCTGATTTAGTGAGCCGATCAACAATCAGCCAGATGGCGTCAAATCCTCCAATAGCCCTCGGAAGCCCTGTCACGAAATCCATAGTACTATTCTCCCATTTCCACTCGGGAATAAGAAGTGGTTTCAGCTTCCCTGCAGGTCTCTGATGCTCTGCCTTGACCTGCGGACAAGTCAAACACTCGGAGACAAACCGCAAAATATCTCTCTTCATGCCCGGCCATCAATACAGAGTTTGTAAATCCTTATACATCTTCGTACTCCCTAGTTGGATGGAGTACGGGGTGCTGTGTGTCTCACTCAAGATATTTTCTCGGAGAGAATCACTGTCAGTAACCCATAGGCCCTATATCTGACTGTGTCGTCCACAACTGTATACAGTTTCTGGCCTTTAGCCTCGTCCCTCTGTCTCCATTTCTGTAACTGCTCATAAGAAATCTGCCCTGTCCGGATTCTGTCTCTCAAAGTTGGCTATACTGTCAGAGTAGCAAGATTCGGGGCCTCGCCCCTGGCATAAACTGCAAGCTCAAATCTCTGAATCTAAGCATGTAGTGGTCTTTGTACTGACAGATGAGCAATCACTGCATGATTCCTGCTCAGAGCATCTGCAACTACGTTAGTCTTACCCGGATGGTAGCTAATGTCACAATCATAGTCCTTCACCAGCTCAAGCAATCTCCTCTGTCGCATGTTCAGTTCCTTCTGTGTGAAGAAGTACTTCAGGCTCTTATGATCTGTGAAAATCCTGCACTTCTCCCCATACAGATAGTGTCTCCAGATTTTCAGGGAAATACCACTGCGGATAGCTCGAGGTCATGAGTCGGATAATTCTTCTAATGGACCTTCAGCTGTCTGGATGTGTAGGCTATCACTATGTCATGCTTCATAAGAACCACGCCCAAACCAAGCTTAGATGCATCGGTATATACCACAAACTCTCCTTGCCCTGATGGCATAGCTAGTACTGGTGCAGTGGTCAATGATAGCTTCAGTCTGTCAAAGCTCTCCTGACACTCTGGTCCCCAGATAAACTTGGCGTTGTTCTTCGTCAAGGCGATCATAGGCACCGTAATACAAGACAAGCCCTGGATAAACTTCCTGTATTAACCTGTCATTCCCAAGAAACTGGAGATCTCTGTCACGTTATTCGGAACTGGCCAATCTCTGACTGCCTCTACTTTGCAGGGGTCGACCTCTATGCCATCCTGAGATACAATGTGGCCCATGAATGCCACCCCGTCGAGCCAAAACTCACAGTTGCTGAACTTGGCATACAATCGCCTATCCTCAATTTACTAGTTCATACAATTGGGTCCCTAAAATTCTCAGATCAAACAATTAAATTCTTAATTCCCAATAGGTAGAGCATGCATCCTAATTCCTTCTATGTTATCAATCCCAATAAATAAATCATCAAGCAAACATTAAATCCAAGCAATCATGCGAAAATAAAAATCTTAAACAAAATGGTTACCGAAAATCATTATCGAGTCTGGCGCTGCCTTCGCCTCCTCAGCATGCATCACATAATCTCGGCCAGTAGTGGAGTCCTTGTTCCTGAAAGGGGATCATTTAAGATGCTTGCTTGCGCAACGGAAGTTTCAAAAATTATTTTCATACAAGAACCGAGCAACCTAAATACTATAGTGTGTAGCAAATACAATAAAACACAAAATGTCATACATATGGTGTTTTAAAGATATAAACCTATCAATCTTTCAAGATTGATGTTGGCTTCAACTAAGTTGTAAACAACTTAGCTCTTGTATAGTTGACCCTCTACAAGCTTTCCTTGTTCTTGGACTCCTTCCTTCAAATTAGGTCCAACACCAACAAGCTAAATCCATTCTAATTTTGCACTAGAAAAATTAGAGCATTTTTCATTTCAGAAGAGAGTGTTTCCTCAACAAAATGAAGAAGAAAATTTTAGGAGAATTGGTGCTCAAATTTTGGCCACCATGCGTATGAGGAGAGAAGGAATTGTTTTTCTTGGTTGGACAAAAAGTAAAGTAAGCATGTGCATGCCATGCCTTGGATATTGAAAAGTAGTCTCTAACCTTTGACCTCTCAAGCATGCAATTCTATTTGGGCTTGTAACAATTACAAAGCTCATTGACTTTTATTTAAATGTTTCAAACATATTTGATATCATTTAAATTTTACTTGATTTTACTCAAGCCCACTAGTTGAATAATTATTTCCTATTGATCTCTACAAGACCCAATATTGTTTAATTAATTCAACCCTTGAATTAATTTAATTATTTGGACTCTACTAGGCCCACTAGTGTTTAACTAATTCAATACTTGAATTAATTTAATTTATTCCATAATAATGTTTATGAAAATCACAATTTTAAATACATTATTTTTTCGCCAACTTTTAATTTAGGAACACTTCCTCAAATTAAAAGTTACATTCTCTTTATAGAAGTCATACTTCTATTTTTGGTTGCGCTTATATACTCCTTTATAAGCCGTTCAACACATTGAACTAATTTATTTCTCAACGGGATCTAGAAAGTTAGCACTTGTGTTACCCTCAATGGTTCAATGATACAACTAGCCGTGGGTTCACATCTTAATGTGATTCGGGAATAAACATGTCCTTATATGAGCATACCCCAGTTGCTCCATTCTTACTTATCAACTCCTTGATAATAAAAACGTCATAACTCAAGTCTGATAGTACCCAACCAATCATGTTAAACGCCTATCAGCATCGCTTACATGATTCCCTAGGTATCAAATGATAGTGTCTGCAAGAACCAATCTAATATGGTTAGCGTATATTATTGTCTTTTCATCTCATATATCCCGACTGATTCGACAACTATTGGTATATCAAGAGCTGTCAAAGAATCGATACTATGTGTCATGTCGTAGTTGAATCGATGGTGTAATCTATGAAACCATTTCATAATTATCACCATACTCTGATCAAAGATTTCATACTACATATAGAGATTGTATAGGATATCCATATCCGAAGGTAAGCGGTGAATCCCCGACTACAATGCATCGACTCCTATATGTTTCGACAAAACACCCAACCTTGCCACATGATGACCCCATGAGAGTCGGTAAACAAGTTAAAGTGCAAAGCTAGCACATAGAGTCTCAATGTTGTCCCGGGTCAAAAGGACTAATGGTGTACAATCATAAACTAGGACATTTATACTCAATAAGTGAGAACCACTTGGACAGTCCTATATGGAGGGTTGTTCAGTGCACTCTACCAGGAGCACCTATCTCCATGCTTGGACATCACAATGTGCCTGTGGGGACCCGGACGCTAATTCACGTCTTATTCATTATTAATGTCAAATATAACAATCAAGAAAAGTGGGACTAAATTTTTTTCTTTTTAATTTACAAATATAAGTGCAGAAACGTAATAATAATCTATCTGATATACATGTCAATATCAAAGTACACGTCCTGTACTACATGTCTCCATCTCAACTAGGTTCAACGACTATACATTCAGTGCTGAATCCTATCCTGCTTCTGGGCCCGGATCTCCACGCTAACTATAATCTCACATCTTCTTCCTGATCCTGATTCTGTCCCACCTGTTGTCATGCACACATACAAACAAGACAACAGCCGGATAACTCAGGTGAGAATCATTCCCAGTATAAATCATGTATACATGCATTTCATATAAACAGATATAAAAGCATGAAATAGATATTCATAACATGTATCAAATCAGAAACATAAATCAATACAAACTCTGAATCAGACTCCGTGATTCTTAGACTCTGACTCGACTCATCCTAATCTAGGGATCCCGATCTGAATAATAACATACACCCACCTACACTCCCGATCGAGGTGATAGTACGTTCTTATTCGCGGGCTTTGGTTCTTTCCATATCGAACATCAGTAATAGAAGAAACTCCAATTCTATCCACTTCGATATAACCAAACGTCCGGCGTCTTGGAGAATCAGCCACTAACTAGGCATATCAGCCTTGGCATGTCCTGCCAAACCTCTGTGACAATGTGCAATGGGCCCAGTGACGATTCCATCACTTTCAGGCACCCTTGTCACGAGATCAATCGTCTAAGACTAGGCGTATCAGCCTATGACTCAATACATAAATCAATATACCAAAGATAACAATCACATCAATTACAAATATCAATGCAATAAGATGAAGTATGTGATTTTGGGAAACTAAAGTCAAATCAAACTCGAGTTGTGCAATCCTGCATCAACATCAATTTATACATTTCTCTTCTCGGTCTGACGAAGTCGAAGTCTCGAAGTCAAATCTGTCCATATCAATCTTGTAATAACAAAGGTTGAGGAGTGTAATATCAATACACCAATCAAATAAATACTGGATATAATCAGAATTTAATCAAATTCTGTTTCAACGGCATAACTGTACAATCTCGAAATACCGAAAATACAATATCAGTATACACAATCAACAACTCATCTGATCCAAATCTTAATAATATCAATATACCCAGCAATACAGTATCAATCAAATATCAATCCCAACACCTCATAATCGATAACAATACAATTCTGATATCAAATCGGTCTAATCATAATCAAATTGACTCTGAAAATTCATAACAATTCCATACGGTATATGTTCTTTGATCCAGTTTCAATTATACAATGTCTGATATCGCAAGAACAACATATATGGATCATATCTGATTCTGGCAGTATCATAATTTTGAATCTTCATAAAACATAAGCAAACTTACGCCCAGTTGAAGCTCTCGTCGATAGAAACTCAGTACTGAAGTCGGATTGAAAATAAGACGGGCGGATCAAAATATAAAGGCGTAAGGATTTTCTACAAACTTTCTCGAGCTTCTTTTCGTTCTTCTCATTTCTATTATTGAAGCAAATGGATGATTATACATATATATATATATCTCCACTTGCATGTCTAGAGAAACGTGGCTCATTTTCATGAATTTCAGTCGGCGCTCGGGCGATCGAGAATCACCTCCCGGGCGCGGAGTGTTCTGCCCAAGCTCTTTCGGATTGCACATTGGCTCTCGGGCGGTCACAAACTACCGCCCGGGAGCCACACCTTATGCCCGAACACTATATTTGATGAACAATGGCGCTCGAGCGGTCAAAAACAACCGCTCGGGCGCCAACAGTTATGTCCAAAAGTTGTGTACTTCGTATGCTTGGCCCAATCCGGTCTCGGAATGATACGTCTATAATCAAATCAATTCAAACTCAATAATCTCATATAACCAGAATCAAAATCTCGGGCATTACATTTCTCCCCCACTAAGATACGATTTCGTCCTCGAAATCACAGGCAATCAACTCCGAAATCACAGGCAATCAAGTCAGATATCAAATCAGATACGAAGGGAGGTATATACAGAAGTCAACAGAAAACTCACCTCAATAAAACAATTCTTGAATCTTTATCTCATCTCAGATTCTGTCTTCAAAATAGCTTCCTTGATGCCCTAACTATTCCCTTGAATTTTCAACAACGGAATAGTCTTTATTCGGAAGTATCTTTCTTCTATTGATTCCGATTCTCATCAATCAACAGCTCATAACAAATCAACATCGTCATCTGCCATCAATTCTGTTTAGGCTAAATCAATTCAATATTCAATCTCCTATATCAAATACCATCGTTCGTCCTCTGACATTGGCATATTTAGTCCGTCTATTATGAGCTGTCTTTATTTCTTCTATATCAGCTTCTTCACTTTTCAGTCACATCTCTAATCATATCAGGTCCAATCTCAGGAGCCTCAGAGATGTCATCTCGATAAAGAGGGAACCTGCACTTCTTACCATACAACGTTTCAAATGGTACCATCTCTATACTCGTCTTATAGTTGTGGTTTTACGAAAACTCACCATATGGCAATGAATCCTGTCAACTAGTGCTAAAATCAAGCACTACAACTCTAAGCATATTCTCCAAAATCCGGATAATCTATTTTGACTGTCCGTCAGTCGGTGAATGATATGCAGTATTCAGATATAATCTTGTACCTAACTCATGCTGTATACTCTGCCAAACGTACAAAGTCAACCAAAATCATGGTCTGCCATAACCAACTTTCGACATTCTGTGTAATCTAATCATTTTTCTGACAGAATCTCAGTAATGTAATCATATCTGTACGTCTTCATGTACGAGCTAGCACTCGCAGACTGGGTCAGTCTATCACTCCTAACTCAATCCATGCTCGATTCCGAGAGGAATGCGGTAGCTTCATCACGATATCCCTGGAAATGTAATCTCATTTCCATTCAGGAATCGATAAGCTATATAACCAATTTCCTGGTTTCATTCTTTAAGTTTTTATCTGTCGGCAATTCAGACATTTCAATACAAATTCTGCCACAACTTGTTTCATCTGTTTCCCTAAAATCTGTCTTTTCAATTATCATACATTTTTCTATCATCAGAATAAATTGAATCAAAAATTGTACACTTCTGATAATACTTTTCGTTTCACATCCGAAAAAAAAAAATCTGACACAACAATTCAGTTATTCATATGCAGTACAGTATCACATACCTGATATCTGATTGATACTCTGCTCTGACTATCGATATCAAGTTCTGCCCATTCTGATAAACTTTTTGAACTGTTTTAACTCTCAAAATCAGCTCAGGTTCGGCTTGAACGGTATCGAATCTCAACTATATACGATCTGTATCAAATACTGCTTCAGAAAATAACAATTCTCAATCAGATTTAAACAACAATCAGATATAATAGCATGCTAAACTCATGTAACTATAAGTTTCTGACACTGATATCAATCTCAGCCAACTGATCGCGGTCTCAACTGTGCTAGAATCAATCGGTATACTATCATCGAATATCAACTACCCTGAATACAATCTGTCTCAGTTAAGATTCACAATTCAACAGTTTTGTGTACCATGTCCCAGTTCTCAGACTATTCAATACAGTACTCAGATATTTAACAAAATCAATCATATTCTTCGAATATACCAGAATACCATAGATCAACAAATCGGAAAATCATCAAAATATTCTGAACACAGAGTTTATCAACTCATAAACATAACTGAAGCATCCCAAAGAAAAACATTCACTACGATGTAACTCTCAGGTCGTAAATCCGTTAACTGATCTTTCAATTCTTTCAATTCAATCAGTATCATTCGGTACGGTGTTCTAGAAATAATAACAGTACCTAATATCGAGTCAAGGCTGAAATCAATCTTCCTGATTAACGGCAAACCCGGAAGCTCATCTAGGACGACTTTAGCAACGCTCCTGTCACTGGCAAATCAGTCAATGATACGCTCCATCTTAGTAAATGATAAACATAAAAATTGTACATTAATTAAATGTTTTATAATATAAATATATAGTTTTTGTTTTATTAAATGTTTAAATATTATATGTTTTATAATAAATTGTATAAAATATAAGTTGTTGTGTAATTACAAGTTTTTACTATTTTTTTACAGGTTCGATAAAACAAGAATAAACTTGGCGTTGCAAATGGGATTAAGATGATTTTTGGACTTGTAGAAAGTTGATGTTAATATCTACAATATTGGTGGCAAGCATGAGATAAAAATCCTCTCACAATTGGGATCAAATTAAGCAACAAATAAAGTTACCAAATGAGTGGCAGTTTTACCATGCTCTAGTATTTTGTTGACCATATCTCTCAAATTACTTAGTCAAATGGTTTGAAAAAAATACCACAACTAGACAACTCAATTATCCACATGTTTCTTTTTATGTGAAGAAGCAAATTCCAAGAAGAAGATTTTCAAAAGTGATGTGTAATATAATATAATATCTTGGAACACCAATGAAGACTTTTGTGTAAAAAATTATATTTTATTTGTGGTTGTCTCCCCAATTTGGCTATAAATAGGGGTGCATTGTAATGTATTGAGATATCCCTCATTCTATGAACAAACCTTTGAGTTCATAATATTTCTCTCTATATTTTTCCTTTATTTCTTCATTTAAATATAATTAGCATGTTAATTTCATATTCAAAGTTTTACACTTTGAATAATGAATAGCTAACTTCCTAAAGTTGAGATGAAAAGGTGAAACTCTTGGCATGATAATAAGGTTACTAAAAGGTAAGAATCTATGTTTTATATTATTTAATCATTATTTATTGTTTATGTTATATTTATTTCCTTAAGCAATTTTATACCCTACTTATAAGTGGGAGTTTTGATTTATTGTTGCTATATGTTACACTAAATTCTTGGAACCATTTAAATGTTAGTTTGGTGTTACCAACCATTTAAAGTGGATGTCTTGATTTATTATATATGAATATATTATAATATTAAATTCTTGGAACCATTTAAATGTTTGTTTGGTTTTACCAACTATTTAAAGTGGGAACCTTGATTTACTATATATAAATATATCATAATATTAATTTCTTGGTACCATTTAAATGTTAGTTTGGTTTTACCAACCATTTAAAGTGGGAACCTTGATTCAGTGTTTACAAATTTATATAGCACAATAAATACTTGACCACATTTATAAGTTTTGGTATATATTATATACTTATAAGATAATAATATATAACATAATATAAATATGATTATTTAATATATTGGAACCATTTTATTAAGTGAATTTCAATAATGTTCGTTAATGTTAACTTTATTAAAATACCAAGAGTGGATCCTTTAATCTCAACTACTTAAATTAAAATTTGAACAATTAAAATTTACCCATTAAAGATTCAAACAATTAAAATTAAAAAGAAACAAAAACAAAAACAAAACAAAAAGACATTGTAGTGGACTTGTAATTACCTTAGCTTCCCTGTGGATACGATATTCGGACTCACCGAATTATACTACTTGTGGACAACCTGCTCTTGGGAGTGCAACAATCAAAGTCGCAACAGTAAATCAATTGAATATATAAGGAATCACTCCGTTCCTTTCAATAATCATCGAATCATGACATCACATATATCAAAGGCATTCTAAATCCAGAATCTTTACCGTACCATGTTCATTCTTCGGCCATTTCAGGTCCGAATTTTACCATTTCTTGGAAATAGTCGGCGATAGCTCTGTACTTGGTCAACACATCAATATCAATAATGTGGTCAGAATCAGATAACACCAGTAAAACACAATCTAACTCAATCTCATTCTTATCCTACTGCAGTATCCGATGTCTCACAGAGTTCACTAATATCAAGCCTCTTTCCCAACGGGTAAAGAGATAACTACTGCAGTAAATACGGACTCAACAGATAAAGCATATGTCAATGCAATTCATTCAGAAATCATATACAGGATGTACTAATATTTCTCAATATATATATACGCAGAATAATCATAAAAGATCGATTACCTGCCACTATATCATCAAGTGCATCATGGGTCTGCTCTTCGGTTACTACAACCACTCTGGCTTCTTGCTGACCTTGGTTGGGACTGAATAGAGGGTGGTTGCAAAGAGCGAACAACAGAAGATGATCTATCGATCTAAGTCACTGATCCAGATGACTCTGTTCCCTGAAATCTTTGGAAACCTCTCTGTGGACAAACTCTAGCAAAGTGTCCTTGTTGTTTGCAAATGTTGCAACTACCATACACTCCTTGGCATTGCTCTGTGAGATGTCTTCCTCCACAGGTTCTACAATAGACCCCGGTATAACTCGGGCTAGAACTACTGGAGCTAGATGAACCGCTCCCTAACTTCTTGAACTGCTTCTTTCGAGCTTTCAACTATTCTTTCTTCCCAATACTACTACTACTACCAACCTCAAATTTCAAAGGGGATTGCAAGAATTGGACTAGAGATTGTTGCTGTTTCTGAGATTGGATCATGTACAGCCTTTCTTGTTGTCGAATCAAACTTGCCTCGGCTCTCTTTACTCTATTCAAGGCGTCAGAAAAAGTATAGGGTCGCTCAACATTTACCAATGCAAGTATTCTAGGATTCTTCAATCCATTAATAAACCGGTCAGTTACAACTTCATCATTTCCAGCCACGTGAGGTGCAAAACGTAGTAAAGTAGAGAATTTAGCAACATATTCTTCAATGTTTAGCTGACCTTGTTTCAAATTTTCAAACTCTACCCTCTTGTCCTCTCGGTACGAACCTGGGAAAAACCTTTTATAGAATTCAACTTTAAAGACTTTCCACGTAATCACTGTACCATGCTGTTCTAGGGCTTCTTTGGTTGCGATCCACCAACTCTTTGGGACTTCCCATAACTGGTGCCCAATCAGTTTATCTCTCCGTTCATCTGTGTAATCGAGTGAATCAAATAGCATCTCGATATCTTCGAACCAACTATCACAACCACTTGTCGTCTCAATACCCCTCAGAATCGGCGGTTGAAATGATTGAAACCTCATCAACTGTGTTTCCATCAAAGTTTCGGACACATCCATCTGATTAGTCACCCTACTACTTCGTTCTGGAATTCTTCGAGGAGGGATATCTGATGATCACAAGAGTTAGCAATCACATGAGACAAATCCATCTCAGTCCCTTTCTGATCAGCTTACCTTTGATCAAGAGTTGGTTCGGATTCATTCTAAAATAATACACATTACCAAATCACTCAGATATTCAGGTAACATGTATCTTCAAAACAGTAAACACATATTGCAATATTAGCATATACAGTGTAATTCAACATTATAATAAATCACATGCTAACAATCACATGCAAGGAGAAACACTCGGTCTGATATATCCCTTGGCCAGTAAATCCTCCAGCTGTTCATTCAATTCTTTCAACTCGATAGGTGCCATCCGATACGGAGCCCTCGAAATCGGAAGTGTTCCCGGCATTAACTCAATGCTGAAGTCTATCTCTCAAATCGGAGGCAATCCAGGAATCTCATCTGGAAAGACATCAGCAAACTCACACACCACTGGCAAGTCCGCCAATGATGGGCTCGACTTCAGTAAATAAACTGAATATACCAGGAATCCATCCGCTCCTTTCTGCAATAATCGAATCATATTTATTACAGATATCAAAGGAATTCTAGCTCGAGAACCCTTACCGTAAAATTTCCACTCGTCAGCCATTTCAGGTCTGAATCGAACAATCTTGTGGAAACAATCGACTGTAGCCCTGTACTTGGTCAACGTATCGATACCGATAATACAATCAAAGTCAGATATCCCAAGCACAATGCAGTCTAACTCAATTTCATGCACATCATACTGCAGTATACACGATCTAACAGATTTCACTGATATCAAACCCGTCCCCAAAGGAGAAGAGACAGACACTACCGCAGCTAATGACTCAATAGATAAAGAATGCATCAAAGCAAATCGCTCAGATATAAATGTATGTGATGCACCAGTATCAATCAATACATAAGCAGGATAACTAGAAATAAAACAGTTACCTGCAACAACATCATCAGGTGCATCTTGTGCCTGCTCCTCAGTCAAGGCGAACACTCGGGGCCTGCTGTCTAGGAGGCTGGCTCGCTGTCTGGCTCCCTCCTGGCCTCGGCTGGTGACTGAGTAGGCGATGCTGGCTGGAAGGAATGAACGGCAGCAGATCGTCTCCCTGTCTGAGTCACTGATCTAGATGACTCAGCGGCCTGGGATCCCTGGGCACTTCGCTGTGGACACACTCGGGCAAAGTGTCCATGCTGTTTACAAATGCGGCAGTTGCCGAACACTCCTCGGCACTGCTCGGTGGAATGCTTCCCTCCACAAGTGCTACAGTAGGGTCCTGTATAACTCTGGCCCTGAACAGTCAGTCTAGAGCCACTCGAACTGGATGAGCTACTTCCGGCTTTCTTGAATTTCTTCCCCTTAGCTTTCAGGAAGTCTTTCTTCCCACTACCACTGCCGCTCTCAAATCGAGGAGCTGGTGGAGGCATCTGTGATCTCGGTGCTGAAGACACAAACGAAGCCTCTTTCTGTCTCATCAGACCAGCTTCAGCTCCCTTGGCTCGGTTCAAGGCATCAGTAAAGTTGTTTGGCCTCCCGGTATTCACCAAGGTAAAGATTTCAGGATTTAGGTCATTTATGAACTAGTCCGCAACGGCCTCATCATGTTCAGCTACGTGGGGAGCACATCGGAGCAGTGTAGAGAATTTGGCCACATATTCCTCAATATTTAGCTGGCCCTGCCTCAAGTTTGCAAACTCGGCTCCCTTGTCCTTTCTATACGACACTGGAAAGAACCTTTGATAAAATTCATTTCTAAAGACATTCCAGGTGATAGTCGTACCTCGTTGTTCCAAGGCCCGCTTTGTGGTAATCCACCAGTTCTTTGCCACATCGTGTAACTGGTGCCCTATCAGTTTCACCCTTTTCTCATCAGTATAGTCCAAGGACTCAAACAACATCTCGATATCATCTAACCAACTCTCGCATTCCACTGAATTCTCCGTACCCTTCAGAGTGGGTGGATGGAATGACTGAAATCTCTTTAACAAGGTCTCCATTGGAGTGGCTGTAACGTCCATTGGAGGATTTGAAGTACTACCTTGTTCAGGTACTCTTCTCGGAGGCATATCTGATAATCAAAAGGATTACTAATCCCAATACACAAATATGTTTCAGTCCTCCTCCGATCATCTTAATGCTGATCCAGAATCGGTGCTGATCTATTCTCAATAACACATGTTTTCAAATCAAGTCAGATAAACAGATAAACATGCATTATAAAGCACTAAATCTTGCTAGCAATCAAAAGCAGGAAAGAAAACCTCAATCTACCCGCTCACTAGCTCCTATCTCAGTCTCAAGGATCTATCGCTCTTATACCACCTGTTGTGGGGACCCGGACACTAATCAGTTCTTAATCGTCATCACGATCAATTTACTAATCAAGTAATTAGGGTCATAAAATTTTTTTCTTTTTAATGCGGAATGTAGTGAAATCAAACTAATATACAACTCAATATAAAATAAATTACAAGTCCCGTACCGTCTACAAATCAGTAAAAACTAAGGTTCAACATCTAATTATCAAGTGCCAAAACCCTATATACATCAAAGTCCGAAGTCTCCACTCTATCACGATCTCTCCTCATCTCCTGGACCCTGATCCTGTCCCACCTGTTGTCATGTACACATAAAAACAAGACAACAGCCGGATAATTCCGGTGAGAATATAATCCCAGTATAAATCAACGAAACATGCAATCATATAAACAAATATAAAGCATGTAACAGATAACAGCAATAGGTATCAAAATCTGAAACATAATCAATATCAGGCTGTCGACAATACTCGTAACTCTACAATTCAGACTAGACTCAATCCTAGTCTAGGGATCCCGGTTTCCAGAAGTTGGCATTCCCATATCGACCAACAGTAATAGAAAAGACTCCAGTTCTATCCACGTCAATAAGGTATCGATCACCAGTAATAGAAGAAGCTCAGATTCTATCCACATCGGTATAGTATCGATCACCAGTAATAGAAGAAACTTCGATTCTATCCACATCGATATGATATCGATCATCAGTAATAGAAGAGTTACGACTCTATCCACATCGATACAGTACCGATCACCAGTAATAGAAGAAGCCACATTTCTATCCACATCGATAGCCAATCATCCGGTGACAGACTTTGGCACTATCGCCCATACACTATCTTGTGACATCGTGCAATGTTCCCGTGGCGATCCCGCCACTATCACGAACTTCTGTCACAAGATTACTCGTCTAATACCTGCTATCTATAAATCAAGAGAACAAGTACATCAATCAAATCAATGCAAATATCAATGCAATAAAATAAATATGTGATTTAGGGAAACTCAAGTCTAAACGACTTAAGTCGATCTCCCGATACCACATTGACTTATACCTTTCGTTTGTAGTCTCGGTCTGAAGCAATACAATTCTGAACTCAAGACTGTCTCTGTAAATCTGAAACGACATATTGAGAATCATAATATCAATATTCCATTCTCAATTCAACACTGAATCTGATTAATCCGGATTAATTCAAATAACAGCATAACGGCACAATCTCAGTATCCCGTCAATACCATATCAACATACATCAATTACAAATCATAACTCATATCCGATACAATTTGTAATCCATCCATAATCCAAATCTGTCCGATTTCAGATCAATATAATCAGAAAATCATAACAATTCCATAATCAGTCCGTTTCTTAATCTGACTTCGATTCTATGATGTCTAACATGTCAAAAACATCATTTATGACGTGTATTCAATTCCAACAAAAATCATAATTTCAAAACATGTCAAAACATAGTAAAAACTTACGTCCAGTTGTAGCCTGCGTCGATAGGAACACAGTATCGAAGTCGGATTCAAATCAGACGGACGGATTTTGCACAAAAGGCGTAAGGATTTTCTATAACTTCACAGAGACTTTTCTCGACTCTTTTCTCGGAAATAATGAAGGAGGAACGAAGCTTTGTTACATATATATATATTGCATTCACGCATGGAAAGCAAATGGCCGATCCTACATGAACACGTCTCGCGCATATGCGCGACCTAAATCGGCGCATATGCGCGAGACCCTTCTGGTCTTCGCACATTTCTTCTCGGCAGCTCTCGCATATGCGCGACACCTTCCCCGAATATGCGCGAGACTCTCTGGAGTTGTGATTGAACCTTCACACAGCTCGCGCATATGCGCGCCTTCCTGTCGCGCATATGCGGGAGACCTTCTGTCCAATTCGCGCATGTGCGCGACATGTGCGCCGATGGTACTGTCTCGCACATACATTTTCACACGTTACTTCAAATCGTGTCTCGGTTAATCCTTTCATAATCATATCAAATTATAAATCAATAATTACAGATTACTAGGATTAATTTCCGGGCATTACAACCCCGCTCCCTAGCTTCTATCTCACTCTCAAGAACCTACAGTTCTGGACCTATCGCTCTGATACCACATGTTGTGGGGACCCGGACGCTAATTCAGTCTTAACATTATTAATGTCAAATATAACAATTAAGAAAAGTGGGACTAAATTTTTTCCTTTTAATTTACAAATATAAGTGCGGAAACGTAAAAATAATCTATCGGATATACATGTCAATATCAAAGTACACGTTCCTGTACTACATGTCTCAATCTCAAATAGGTTCAACGACTATACATTCAGTGCTGAATCCTATTTGCTTCTGGGCCCGGATCTCCACGGTAACTATAATATCTCATCTTCTTCCTGATCCTGATCATGTCTCACCTGTTGTCATGCACACATACAACAAGACAACAGCTGGATAACTCCGGTGAGAATTACGTTCCCAGTATAAATCATGTATACAAGCATTTCATATAAACAGATATAAAAGCATGAAATAGATATTCATAACATGTATCAAATCAGAAACATACATCAATACCTAACTCTGAATCCCACTCGTGATTCTTAGACTCTGACTCGACTCATCCTAATCTAGGAATCCCGATCTGAATAAGAACATACACACACCTGCACTCCCGATCGGGTTTGGTGGTATGTTCTTATTCGCGGACTTTGGCTCTTTCCATATCGAACTCAGTAATAGAAGAAACTCCAATTCTATCCACATCGATATAACCAACGTTCCAGCGTCTTGCGAATCAGCCCCTAACTAGGCGTATCAGCCTTGACATATCTGCCAACTCTGTGACAATGTGCAATGGGCCCAATGACGATTCCATCACTTTCAGGCACCCTTGTCACGAGATCAATCGTCTAAGACTAGGCGTATCAGCCTATGACTCATACATAAATCAATAGACCAAAGATAGCAATCACATCAATTGCAAATATCAATGCAATAAGATGAAGTATGTGATTTTGGGACACTCAAGTCAAATCAAAGTCGAGTTGTGCAATCCCGCATCAACATCAATTTAAATCTTCTTTCTCGGTCTGAAGAAGTCGAAGTCTCGAAGTCAAATCTGTCCATATCAATCTGGTAATAACCAAAGGTCGAGGAGTGGTAATATCAATACACCAATCAAATCAATACTGGATATAATAAGAACTTAATCAAATTCTGTTTCAACGGCTTAACTGTACAATCTCGAAATACCGGAAATCAATATCAGTATACCACAATCAACAACTCATCTGATCCAAATCTGAATAATATCAATATACCAGCAAACAGTATCAATCAAATATCAATCCCAACACCTCATAATCGATAACAATACAATTCTGATATCAATCGTCAATCATAATCAATTTTGACTCTCAAAATTCATAACCATCCATACGGTATTGTTCTTCGATCCAGTTTCGATTATACAATGTCTGATATCGCAAGAACA